>NC_053025.1:523388141-523552873 GCF_003073215.2 Triticum urartu
TATAAGTAATAGTCTTTTCTTCAACTTTAATAGGTGCAGCTACTTTTACTTCTATGGGAGGATGATATTTAAACCACTTCTCCTTGGGGAGATCAACATAAGCAGTAAAAGATTCACAGAAAGAAGCTACTATCTCAGAGTTAAGTCCATATTTAGTGCTAAATTTACGAAAAATATCAGTATCCATAAAAGATTTAACACAATCAAAACTAGGTGTCATACCTGACTCCTTACCATTGTCGAGGTCCCAATCTTCAGAGTTGCGTTTAATTCTTTCCAATAAATCCCATTTGAATTCAATAGGCTTCATCATAAAAGAGCCAGCACAAGAGGTATCAAGCATGGTGCGATTGTTACCAGAAAGCCGAGCATAATTTTTTTGAATAATCATTTCTCTTGAGAGCTCATGATTGGGGCATGAATATAACATTGATTTAAGCCTCCCCCAAGCTTGAGCAATTATTTCTCCTTCGCGAGGCCAAAAATTATATATATAATTGCGATCACGATGAACAAGATGCATAGGATAAAACTTCTGATGAAATTCCAATTTCAATCGTTTGTAATAATCCACAAACTTGATCCACCTGCAAGCTTAAATAATCCACAAACTTGATCCACATATATCAAATGTTCATCAAGATGTTTTGTTCCATCTCCTAGAAAAGGACTAGCTAGCAGTTTTTCTATCATACCCGAAGGAACTTCAAAGCAAGCATTTTCATTTTCATTTTCATTTTCAGTAGGTTCAGTAGGTTGAGGAGCAACTCTTTGCTCTACTGGTCGGGGTGAAGATACCCCGAACAAGCCCCTCAGAGGATTACCTTCCATGGTAATAAGTGACAGTAAATTTCAGCACACTATATAAATTTTTCCTTACCAAATTCCACCTACCAAAGGCGCTTCACTCCCCGGCAACGGCGCCAGAAAAGAGTCTTGATGACCCACAAGTATAGGGGATCTATCGTAGTACTTTCGATAAGTAAGAGTGTCGAACCCAACGAGGAATAGAAGGAAATGATAAGCGGTTTCCAGCAAGGTATTCTCTGGAAGTATTGAAATAAGTGGTAACAGATAGTTTTGTGATAAGATAATTTGTAACGAGCAACAAGTAACAAAAGTAAATAAGGTGCAGCAAGGTGGCCCAATCCTTTTTGTAGCAAAGGACAAGCCTGGACAAACTCTTATAAGATGTAAAGCGCTCCCGAGGACACATGGAAATATCGTCAAGCTAGTTTTCATCACGTTCATATGATTCGCGTTCGGTACTTTGATAATTTGGTATGTGGGTGGACCGGTGCTTGGGTGCTGCCCTTACTTGGACAAGCATCCCACTTATGATTAACCTCTATTGCAAGCATCCGCAAATACAACAAAAGTATTAAGGTAAACCTAACCATAGCATGAAACATATGGATCCAAATCAGCCCCTTACGAAGCAATGCATAAACTAGGGTTTAAGCTTCTATCACTCTAGCAACCCATCATCTACTTATTCCTTGCCAATGTCTTCCTCTAGGCCCAAATAATGGTGAAGTGTCATGTAGTCGATGTTCACATAACACCACTAGAGGAGAGACAACATACATCTCATCAAAATATCAAACGAATACCAAATTCACATGACTACTAATAGCAAGACTTCTCCCATGTCCTCAGGAACAAAAGTAACTACTCACAAAGCATAAACATGTTCAAAATCAGAGGGGTATTAATATGCATATAGGATCTGAACATATGATCTTCCACCAATTAAACCAACTAGCATCAACTACAAGGAGTAATTAACACTACTAGAAACCTACTAGCACCAATCCCGGACTTGGAGACAAGAATTGGATACAAGAGATGAACTAGGGTTTTGAGATGAGATGGTGCTGATGAAGATGTTGATGGAGATTACCCTCTCCCGATGAGAGGAGCGTTGGTGATGATGATGGCGATGATTTCCCCCTCTGGGAGGGAAGTTTCCCTGGCAGAACAGCTCCACCAGAGCCCTAGATTGGTTCCGCCAAGGTTCCGCCTCGTGGCGGTGGAGTTTCGTCCGAGAAGATGGCTTATGATTTTTTCCCATCGAAAGACTCCATATAGAAGAAGATGGCCACCGGAGGGCCACCAGGGGGCCCACGAGGTAGGGGGGCTCGCCCTGGGGGGTAGGGCGCGCCCCCCACCTTCGTGGGAAGGGTGTGGCCCCCCTGGTGAAGTTCTTGCTCTCAGTATTTTTTATATATTTGGAAAACATCTTCTGTGAAGTTTCAGGACTTTTGGAGTTGTGCAGAATAGGTCTGTAATATTTGCTCCTTTTGTAGCCCAGAATCCCATCTGCCGGCATTCTCCCTCTTTATGTAAACCTTGTAAAATAAGAGAGAATATGCATAAGTATTGTGATGTGTAATAACATCCCATAATGCAATAAATATCGATATAAAAGCATGATGCAAAATGGATGTATCACCGTGTTGTGAGCATGTGCATCTTGTGGATGAGAGTGCCAAGTTGAAGGAGAAACTTTAGAAAGGCCTTGTGTCTTGCGTACAAGGTGAGAAGAACCTCAACGACCTTTTGAGCAATCAAAAGGTAGTTGTGGGCAAGAAGGGAATCGGGTTTGCACACAAGCCCAAGAATAAGAAGAAGAATGACAAGGCCAAACGACCTCCTCCTCTCAAGCAGACTTTTGTGAAGGAGGGAGAGGGTGCTTCTAAGGAGAAGAAGAACAATGTGGAGTGTGGTGGGGTCAAGAAGGGCAATGCCACTCCTTCCAACAAAGCCGGCGACTTTAACCATTTTATGTGTTATGTCGTGCTAGTGATGGGCATGTTTATGCCAAATTTGTTGGTTCTTCTTATAAGTAAATTAAATGGTCTATTTGGGTTCCTAAGACCCTTTGCTAACATCAAAGGACCCATTACAAATTGGGTACCTAAAACCAAGCATTGATCTCTTGTAGGTGTTTGCTTCCGGTGGGGGATCATGGTTGCTTTATAGTGGAGCCACAAATCATATGACCGGAAGTAAGGACTTGGTGGTGGACGTGCACGAGGTTTCATCTATGCCCACCAATGTCGAGTGGGGTGATGCCTTATCTTCTAAGGTATTGGGTCTTGGCAAGGTTATCATTTCTTATGATCTCACGATCGAGAAGTCATGCTTGTTGAGTCCCTTGCATCCAACTTACTTTCCGTTCATCAACTTGCACTCATGGGCTTTGCCACTTTTTTTGATATTGATACTGTGGCCCTCTTGTGGAGCAAGACTCTTAAAGTAGCCTTTGTTGGGCATGTCGAGAATGGTCTTTATGTGATTAACTTTTCAAAGCGACCCACTAAGACCGCGACATGCCTAATGGCTAAAGTTGACGTGTGATGGCTTTGGCATCGCCGTTTAGCCCATGTCAATATGAGATCTTTGCAAAGTCTTCTCAAGGGGGACCATGTCCGTGGACTAAAAAATGTTGGTTTTGCCAAAGATTGTGCTTGCAGTGCATGTATCGAAGGAAAGCTACATGAGAAGGCTCACCCACCCACGACTATCATCTACTCGAAGAGGCCCTTGGAGCTCCTTCACATGGATCTCTTTGGGCCTCCATCCTTTGATAGTCTTGGGGGTAGAAAGTATTGCTTGGTGATTGTGGATGATTTTTCAAGATATACTTGGGTATATTTCTTCAAGAGGAAGAGTGAGACCCAACAAACCGTCATCGATTTTGCATATGAAGCTCAACGTCAACACAATGCAAAGATCTTGATGATAAAAAGTGACAACAGCATCAATTTCAAGAACTAAACCTTGGATGAGTTTCTAAGTGATGAGGGGATCAAGTATCAATATTCCGCACCTTACACCCCTCAACAAAATGGGGTAGCGGAGAGGAAGAACCGGACTTTGATGGATGCAGCAAGGACCATGATGGCGGACTTCAAGTCTCCTTACAACTTTTGGGCCGAAGCCATTGATACGTCTCCAACGTATCTATAATTTTTGATTGCTCCATGCTATATTATCTATTGTTTTGAACATTATTGGGCTTTATTATCCACATTTATGTTATTTTTGGGACTAACCTATTAACCGGACGCCCAGCCCAGAATTGTTGTTTTTGCCTATTTTAGGGTTTCGAAGAAAAGGAATATCAAACGGAGTCCAAACAGAATGAAACCTTCGGGAACGTGATTTTCTCACCGAACATGATCCAGGAGACTTGGACCCTACATCAAGAAACAAAGGAGGCCACGAGGTAGGGGGGCGTGCCTACCCCCTAGGCGCGCCCTCCACCCTCGTGGGCCCCCTGTTGCTCCACCGACCTACTCCTTCCTCCTATATATACCTACGTAACCCCAAACGATCAGATACGGAGCCAAAACCCTAATTCCACCGCCGCAACTTTCTGTATCCACGAGATCCCATCTTGGGGTCTGTTCCGGACCTCCACCGGAGGGGGTATCCATCACGGAGGGCTTCTACATCATCACCATAGCCCCTCCGATGAAGTGTGAGTAGTTCACCTCAGTCCTACAGATCCATAGTTATTAGCTAGATGGCTTCTTCTCTCTTTTTGGATCTCAATACAATGTTCTCCCCCTCTCTTGTGGAGATCTATTTGATGTAATCTTCTTTTTGTGGTGTGTTTGTTGAGACCGATGAATTGTGGGTTTATGATCAAGTCTATCTATGAACAATATTTGAATCTTCTCTGAATTCTTTTATGTATGATTGGTTATCTTTGCAAGTCTCTTCGAATTATCAATTTCCTTTGGCCTACTAGATTGATCTTTCTTGTAATGGGAGAAGTGCTTAGCTTTGGGTTCAATCTTGCGGTGTCCTTTCCCAGTGACAGTAGGGGCAACAAGGCACGTATTGTATTGTTGCCATCGAGGATAACAAGATGGGGTTTTCATCATATTGCATGAGTTTATCCCTCTACATCATGTCATTTTGCTTAAGGCGTTAATTTGTTTTCATTAACTTAATACTCTAGATGCATGCTGGATAGCGGTCGATGAGTGGAGTAATAGTAGTAGATGCAGGCAGGAGTCGGTCTACTTGTCTTGGACGTGATGCCTATATACATGATCATGCCTAGATATTCTCATAACTATGCTCAATTCTGTCAATTGCTCAGCAGTAATTCGTTCACCCACCGTAAAATACTTGTGCTCTTGAGAGAAGCCACTAGTGAAACCTATGTCCCCCGGGTCTATCTTCATCATATTAATCTTCCAATACTTAGTTATTTCCTTTGCTATTTACTTTGCTTTTATTTTACTTTACATCTTTATCATAAAAATACCAAAAATATTATCTTATCATATCTATCAGATCTCACTCTCGTAAGTGGCCATGCAGGGACTGACAACCCTTATCACATTGGTTGCAAGGATTTATTTGTTTTGTGCAGGTACGAGGGACTCGCGCGTAGCCTCCTACTGGATTGATACCTTGGTTCTCAAAAACTTAGGGAAAATACTTACGCTACTTTGCTGCATCATCCCTTCCTCTTCGGGGAAAAACCAACGCAATGCTCAAGAGGTAGCAAGAAGGATCTCTGGCGCCGTTGCTGGGGAGTCTACGCAAAAGTCAATATGCCAAGTACCCTTCACAATCCTTATCTCCTGCATTACATTATTTTCCATTTGCCTCTCGTTTTCCTCTCCCCCACTTCACCCTTGCCGTTTTATTCACCCTCTCTCTCTATCCTCCCTCTCTTTTTCTATTCACCTCTTTTCCGTTTGCTTGTCGTTATGGCTAGTCCCTTATCTTCTCCATTGTCTCCCGAGAATGAAATTCTAAATTTTAAGCAAAGGGAGGGAGAAAATCTAAAAGACGCTTGGTATAGAATTTGCAATGCTCAAAATAGATCTACCAGGAAGCAATCTACTTCCATTCTTCCTCGCAATTTTTATGTAGGCGCTACTCCTTGGCACAGATATGTCCTTGATACTATTATCAGAGGGAACTTCTTGGGTAGCCATACTTTTGATTCCTATAATGCTATGATAGATTTGTTTGGCTCACCCCCTCTTTTGGTTAATGGAACTGTATTAGCTTTGGAGCATGTTATGCAAAAGCTCGAAATTATTTAAAATAAGGTTGCTACCGTAGAGTTAATTGAAAATTTGGATAAAAAGATCCACAACCGAATCTCTCAATATGGATCTAAAGTAGGAGTCACTTTGAAAAATATTAAAGAGAAGGAACCCATAGTTAATGAGAAAATAAATAACGATTCCACTAGGATTGATAAACTTGAGGATATTATTACCAACTTGGGAACCGCTTTTTCTTCTGTAAATAATACTCCAAGTCCTCCCACTAAAATTGCCAAGCTTATGTATGTTCCTAAAAATAAGGGTGAATCCTGTAGTAAGGAAACCGCGGTTCTCAAATCTATAAGTATTCATCCCAATCTTTTTTCAATCATTAAGGCACCATTTGTTACAAATGAATTTTTCGATCTTGTGCCTAAAGGTTTGATAATCAATAAAAAGAAAGAAATTCCTAAAGATGGTAGATGCCTCATTGAATAATTGCCAACCAAAGATGGCGATACCTAAATCTATCCTTGCTTTTTATGCCTAGCTAGGGGCGTTAAACGATAGCGCTTGTTGCGAGGCAACCCAATTTTATTTTTATTCCTTGCTTTTTGCTCCTGTTTAGTAATAAATAATTTATCTAGCCTCTATTTAGGTTTTCTTTTGTGTTTAATTAGTGTTTGTGCCAAGTAGAACCGTTGGGAAGAGTTGGGGAAAGTCTTGATATCTTGCTATAAAAAACAGAAACTTTAGCGCTCATGAGAACTGCTGCCATTTTTATTTGGAAAGTGCTATTTAGTTAATTATTTTTGCAGATGACTAATAGATAAATTCCTCACGTCCAGACATTTATTTTAGAATTGTTGGGGTTCCAGATCTTGCGCTAGCTACAGATTACTACAGACTGTTCTATTTTTGACAGATTCTGTTTTTCGTGTGTTGTTTGCTTATTTTGATGAATCTATGGATAGTGAAATAGTTTATAAACCATAGAGAAGTTGTAATACAGTAGGTTTAACACCAATATAAATAAAGAATGAGTTCATTAAAGTTCCTTGAAGTGGTGTTTTGTTTTCTTTCGCTAATGGAGCTCACGAGATTTTCTACTTTAAGTTTTGTATTGTGAAGTTTTCAAGTTTTGGGTAAAGATTTGATGGATTATGGAACAAGGAGTGGCAAGAGCCTAAGCTTGGGGATGCCCATAGCACCCCCAAGATAATCTAAGTACACCTAAAAGCCAAAGCTTGGGGATGCCCCGGAAGGCATCCCCTCTTTTCGTCTACTTCTATCGGTAACTTTACTTGGAGCTATATTTTTATTCACCACATGATATGTGTTTTGCTTGGAGCGTCTTATATGATTTGAGTATTTGCTTTTTAGTTTACCACAATCATTCTTGCTGTACACACCTTTTTATAGAGCCATACATGATTTGGAATTTGTTAGAATACTCTATGTGCTTCGCTTATATCATTTGAGTTATATAGTTTTGCTCTAGTACTTCACTTATATATTTTAGAGCACGGTGGTGGATTTGTTTTATAGAAACTATTGATCTCTAATGCTTCACTTAGATTATTTTGAGAGTCTTAAATAGCATGGTAATTTGCTTAAATAATCCTAATATGCTAGGTGTTCAATATTAATTTTTCTTCTTCTTATGAGTGTTTTTAATACTAAGAGAAGTTTGATGCTTGATGATTGTTTTGAGATATGGAGGTAATAATATCAAAGTCGTGCTAGTTGACAAGTTGTGAATTTGAGAAATGCTTGTGTTGAAGTTTGCAAGTCCCGTAGCATGCACGTATGGTAAAGTTATGTAACAAATTTGAAACATGAGGTGTTATTTGATTGTCTTCCTTATGAGTGGCGGTCGGGGACGAGCGATGGTATTTTCCTACCAATCTATCCCCCTAGGAGCATGCGCGTAGTGCTTGGTTTTTGATGACTTGTAGATTTTTTGCAATAAGTATGTGAGTTCTTTATGACTAATGTTGAGTCCATGGATTATACGCACTCTCACCCTTCCATGATTGCTAGCCTCTTCGGTACCGTGCATTGCCCTTTCTCACATTGAGAGTTGGTGCAAACTTTGCCGGTGCATCCAAACCCCGTGATATGATACGCTCTTTCACACATGAACCTCCTTATATCTTCTTCAAAACAGCCACCATACCTACCTATTATGGCATTTCCATGGCCATTCTGAGATATATTGCCATGCAACTTTCCACCATTCCGTTTATCATGACACATTCATCATTGTCATACTGCTTAGCATGATCATGTAGTTGACATAGTATTTGTGGCAAATCCACCGTTCGTAATTCTTTCATACATGTCACTCTCGGTTCATTGCATATCCCGGTACACCGCCGGAGGCATTCATATAGAGTCATATCTTATTCCAAGTATCGAGTTGTAATTCTTGAGTTGTAAGTAAATAGAAGTGTGATGACCATCATTCATAGAGCATTGTCCTAAAAAACAAAAAAAGAAAGGCCAAAAAAAAGAGGCCAAATAAAAATAAAAATAAAGAAGGGACAATGCTACTATCCTTTTTCCACACTTGTGCTTCAAAGTAGCACCATAATCTTCATGATAGAGAGTCTTTTGTTTTGTCACTTTCATATAGTAGTGGGAATTTTTAATTATAGAACTTGGCTTGTATATTCCAACAATGGGCCTCCTCAAGTGCCCTAGGTCTTCGTGAGCAAGCAAGTTGGATGCACACCCACTTAGTTTCTTTTGTTGAGCTTTCATACATTTATAGCTCTAGTGCATCCATTGCATGGCAATCCCTACTCCTTGCATTAACATCAATCGATGGGCATATCCATAGCCCATTGATTAGCCTCGTTGATGTGAGACTTTCTCCTTTTTGTCTTCTCCACATAACCCCCATCATCATATTCTATTCCACCCATAGTGCTATATCCATGGCTCGCGCTCATATATTGCGTGAAAGTTTATAGGTTTGAGATTACTAAAGTATGAAACAATTGCTTGGCTTGTCATCGGGGTTGTGCATGATGAGAGCATTCTTGTGTGATGAAAATGGAGCATGACTAAACTATATGATTTTGTAGGGATGAATTTCTTTGGCCATGTTATTTTGAGAAGACATAATTGCTTAGTTAGTGTGCTTGAAGTATTATTATTTTTATGTAAATATGAACTTTTATCTTGAATCTTTCGGATCTTAATATTCATACCACAATTAAGAAGAATTACATTAAAATTATGCCAAGTAGCACTCTGCATCAAAAATTCTGTTTTTATCATTTACCTACTCGAGGACGAGCAGGAATTAAGCTTGGGGATGCTTGATACGTCTCCAACGTATCTATAATTTTTGATTGCTCCATGCTATATTATCTACTGTTTTGAACATTATTGGGCTTTATTATCCACTTTTATATTATTTTTGGGACTAACCTATTAACCGGAGGCCCAGCCCAGAATTGTTGTTTTTGCCTATTTTAGGGTTTCAAAGAAAAGGAATACCAAACGGAGTCCCAATTGACCTGAAACTTCACGGAACTTATTTTTGGATCAGAAGAAGCCCAGAAGACTTGGAGTGCACGTCAGGGGATCTACGAGGAGGCCACGAGGCAGGGGGCGCGCCCACCCCCTGGGCGTGCCCTCCACCCTCGTGGGCCCCTCGTGGCCCCCCTGACATACTTCTTCCGCCTATATATCTCCATATACCCTAAAACGATCGGGAGCAGAATAGATCGGGAGTTCCGCCACCAAAGCCACCGAAAGCCAATCTAGACCCGTTCCGGCACCCTGCCGGAGGGGGAATCCTTCTCCGGTGGCCATCTTCATCATCCCGGTGCTCTCCATGATGAGGAGGGATGATGTCTACTACACAACCTCTTCTTGTAGACGTTGTTGGGCCTCCAAGTGCAGAGGTTTGTAGGACAGTAGCAAATTTCCCTCAAGTGGATGACCTAAGGTTTATCAATCCGTAGGAGGCGTAGGATGAAGATGGTCTCTCTCAAGCAACCCTGCAACCAAATAAGAAAGAGTCTCTTGTGTCCCCAACACACCCAATACAATGGTAAATTGTATAGGTGCACTAGTTCGGCGAAGAGATGGTGATACAAGTGGTATATGGATGGAAGATAAAGGTTTTTGTAATCTGAAAATATAAAAACAGCAAGGTAACTAATGATAAAAGTGAGCGTAAACGGTATTGCAATGTGTTGAAACAAGGCCTAGGGTTCATACTTTCACTAGTGCAAGTCCTCTCAACAATAATAACATAATTGGATCACATAACTATCCCTCAACATGCAACAAAGAGTCACTCCAAAGTCACTAATAGCGGAGAACAAACGAAGAGATTATGGTAGGGTACGAAACCACCTCAAATATATCAGAAAATCATTAGTATTCTTTCCAATCTAATACACTCAATGGATCACAGAAAGTGCATCATGGATTACATGGCGACATCCTCGGAACGTAGCGGCAAGCAGGATTGTAGGTGCTCAACTTTACTACAAGAACTGAAGGGTGAAGCAATCTGCTGAGAGCGAGATGAGCACATCCTGCTCACCTCCCATGCGTGATGTTCGAGGGGAATAGATCTACTTGGAGTTACTGAGATCTCTTCAAGAATCCTTACATACGTTTGAAAGCAAAGACTATCACCATACACAATGACTCAAAGAAATAAGAGCTAGTGCTCCCTGGCACACCATAGACAGCAAGAAATTATGTACTTGGAATTAACACACAGATACCTAGAGGGATCGCACAGCATCGTTCCGAGGAGTAAGTATTCTCACGCTCAAATCTATGAATTTGCACAAAAGGGGTGAGACTCCACACGAAGAGAATGTCCGGAAAGTATTTAGAGCTGAGTTGTTCTAATCAACTACACTAGTAAACCTTAGGTATCAGTAGAAAGATTGCATAGTAGCAAAGCTAATACACAAAGCTTCAGATGGTCAGGTAGTCGCGCAAAATAGTTACACGACACACAATAAAGCTTATCGGTAGAATCGTACGTGATTTGTTACACAGATGCGCAGATCCAGCGGCGCGGAAGTAATAGAATCGAACCAGTATATTGCGTAACCCACCGGTAGACACGCACGGAATAGTCTGACATGGAAAATTAGAGAAACCGCTCATGCACATAGTGGCCCGAATCTGGCATAGGGTCATAAATTCAGGAGTTGAACCCTCAGAACTAGCACACCCGACAAGTTGACTATCATCACATAAAACGATATAACTAGGCATTGTATAATGTGCTAAATATTCAATCTACCGGTTGGCTTAATTGGGAGTAACTCTGCATGAACGATTATTTTGTCCTATACCACACAAATACTGGCACGGCCACCAGGAGATCACATCGACAGGGTGGTCTCTTACTTGGAATCTCTATAGGAAAGGACTTATAGCGCACACTTAACGTAAGGAAGACATAACAATTATGCCAAATAAGCGAAATCACTGTCAGAAATTCACATAGTGAGCAAGACGCTAGAGAACTAGAGTGGGTCGTAGAAAGCACCAGTGGCACATAGGGTCTCAAACCCTCGGGAATATAAGGCTACAGCTCTCGGGCAAGATACATAAACTACCAAAGTAGATCGTGTCGCACATATATACACTTGAGCCACCAGACTACGAGTAATGCAAGAGAACATTATCCAATAAATCCGCGAATATAAGACTATCATGGGTAACACTGAATCATACTGGCATCCGGGCCATAGGAGTAACCATACCTTTCCCATACGCTCGTAGCCATATGGGAAGCACGAGTGGAGGTCAGAGCAATTGACCAAGAATTCGCGCCAGAGAGCATCCCGGACTGAACCTACGCGGACTCAGACAGCCCCCTCACACACACAGACCTCAAGGCTCGCGACCCTTACAGTCTAGAACTCGCCATGCAGCCCCTACGCCAGTCCACCACATAGCCAGGAAGATGGAGATTAACTCACTTTCCCTCAGCGCAGGCGGTGGACCAATACAGGATCTGAGATGGGTGTATGGGTTCGGTGCTTATGAGGAAGGACTTCCAAGCGCGCGGAGCGAACCGAATCCCCCCATCATCTTCGGAGTGGCTCCCGAAACATGGTAATTTCTAGAATAGGGTCATCCGAGAGTATTTATAGTCATTCGGCGGGGCTCACGATAGAAAGTTCGGAACATACGGATGGGAGGTGACCACGATGGGGTCTCTCTCCTTTCTATCGACGCTCGCACCGTGGCGAGGAAACGCCCACAAAGTAGGAGGGTGGGCGACGTCGAGAGTCGCGGTCGGGGCGAGGGCACTCGTGCTCCCTCGTTGATCCCCTCCCAACGCTGCCCACTCCAAGTCTTCCATATGGGGGCTTCTCATCCAAAATACCTCCTACGGAGGTTATGGGCGGGTTGCTGCCAACTTGAAAGGGGCAGCCCCCTCGCATATCTCCTCTGTATTAAACTGTAGGATGTGCGTGAAACCACTAGGAATCATATCAAATATTATGAGGACAGACTGAGACACTATTATATTTTTCTAAGGGATGTCTCTTGCGGTTAAGAGTTATGGAGGTAGTTCGCGAAAAAACACCTTATATATACAGCACGCATAGACAACCACATCATGCAATTCTGCTGGAAACACGGATCAGTAACTCCTTAAGTATCTACACACACAATCCATACAAGAGGGTATGAGAGTCCAAAACAAGGTCAGCATAAGGGTAAGCGTATATAGTAAAAGTAGTAATGAACACGATGGGAGACATGATGCAAGGATACCTCAACACATACAAGCGCCAATTGACACGGCTCTGACCACTCTCGCTACTCACGCACGTTTCAAGATACCAATACCGTGACAAATCTAGAGCGATCAAGGTTTTGATGTAGCACTCACCTATCCAAAGATATGTTAATATCAGCATATCTCTGACGAGTCACATAGTCGTCGTTATAGTGGAGATTGCAGAGCAGAATATCTCAGTCACTACATAAGATCAAGAGCCACAAGTTTAATATTGACATACCAACAATAATACTTCAAGCATGCAGAACACACTACTAAAGCGACAAATCCACAGATGTTCCCTCTTGCTTCACAACAATAACATGGCCGAATGCACGAGAGTAAAGCTCACTCGCTGAACGAACATCATTAATAGTCTGGCTCATGTCAATCGCAATACCCCCTTAGTGCCGATCCAACAAGTCTAAATATCAAATGTCTAAGAAGTCATACAGCTCTAACACCTGAGCTCACATGAACAAATGATCCACACTGCGCCGGCTCTTCACCATACCTACCTGATGAACTGAGTCTCTCATGACGTATTTCAATGTTCACCGCAACATCACACCAGTCGAGATCGATGGCGCTATGAGGAGTATCAAGCGGGCACACTATCAGCTCGCAGATGTACTCCCACGGAAGTGGGTCGGCTCTCAGGAAGGAACAACAAAAGAGAGAGGACGGTATGCTATCTCCCACAGCAGACCTAGGCCGGATGAGTCAACGGCGCTCAATGCGACCAGACTTCCCATCCATCATAGCACTTACCATACTATGATGGGAGGTATAGGTCACTGTGGAGTTGCCGAGAAGCACCGCGGGGCACCAGGTAATCTAGACGCTTACTTTTAAGCTGCATATAGCTTTGTAATGGACGAGTATTCTACTCACCACATAATAAATGTGTAATTTCACTTATTCTATATGTTGGAGGCTATAGCACATTATGCGAACTTTGCCTCTGCTCACTCTTAGAATATACCAGGTATTAAGACCAATTATAGTGATGGAGAAGGAGCCACGCTCAGGCACATTGGATATTGAGGTACGGAAAGGCAAATATATGTCTATATGTCTATATATATTTAGAAGCATAATTCTCCAACCACGAAAGTGAGCTATGAAACTTGCACACAGAGATAGCGATCTTATAAAAGGAAACACAAGAATAATCAACGAACCTAAACTCATTATCAGGCAAGGAGGACCCATACACGCTGCTACTCATGAGGGTGGGGGAGAGCGACGCACACCGCTGTGGTTACACAAACTAGGAGGATAGTAGATTGTCCATCTCTCGTTTTCTAATCCTTTATTTTATTTATTGGGCCTTCTCTTTTTTTAATGCCTCTTTTCCTCTTTTTTTATTTTGGGCTCTTTGGCCCTAGGGCGCGCCCCCTACCTCGTGGGCCCCCTGGTGGCTCTCCGACGCCCATCTTCTCCTATATGAGGTCTTTCGATGAAAAAAATAAGAAGGAACTTTTCGGGACGAGACTCCGCCGCCACGAGGCGGAACCTTGGCGGACAATCTAGAGCTCCGGCAGAGCTGTTCTGCCGGGGATAACTTCCCTCCGGGAGGGGGAAATCATCACCATCGTCATCACCAACGCTCCTCTCATCGGGAGAGGGCAATCTCCATCAACATCTTCACCAGCACCATCTCATCTCCAAACCCTAGTTCATCTCTTGTATCCAATTCTTGTCTCAAAGTCCGGGATTGGTGCTAGTAGGTTGCTAAGTAGAGTACTGATTACTCCTTGTAGTTGATGCTAGTTGGTTGTGGAAGATCATATGTTCAGTCCTTCTCGATGCATCCGCGAGTATTACCGATATTACACCTCTGATTATGAACATGAAGTATGCTTTGTGAAAGTAATTATACTGTTCGTTCCTGAGGACAAGGGAGAAGTCTTGCTATTAGTAGTCATGTGACATTTGGTCATTCGTATTGATATTTTGATAAGATGTATGTTGTCTAACCTCTAGTGGTGTTATGTGAACGTCGACTACATAACATTCACCATTATTTGGGCCTAGAGGAAGGCATTGGGAAGATAATAAGTAGATGATGGGTTGCTAGAGTGACAGAAGGCTTAAACCTGCTAGTTTATGCGTTGCTTCGTAATGGGGCTCATTATGGATCCATATGTATTCAATGCTATGGTTAGGTTTGTGCACCTTAATACTGAATTGTTGTAGTTGCGGATGCTTGCAATAGAGGTTAAGTCTAATAGGTAACCAGTGGGTGCGGTTCAAGGCTAGAGAAGATCGCCTCTACAGCAGCGCTGTACCAACCACATATCAAAAGAGTGCATACAGAATGGGAGAAAGAGTGAGAGTGAGCATAATAGTATGAGAACCGCAGTAAGGAGACACGTACACATGATCGAAAATACTAGCAGTCTAGTACAGAAATTGCAACAACTATATCGTAGAGTCTGCATTAAATATCTCTATTATAATATATCAGAGATTTAGTCTACGGCTAGTCCTTTGCTACAAAAGATTGGGCCCACCTTGCGCACTTTATTACTTTTGTTACGTGGTTGCTCGTTACAACCTGTATTACGCACACAAGAGCACCACTAGGGATTGATCCGTATTATTTGTCAGATAACATGATACGAGAAATCCGCTTCGGTACCACCCGCTTAGATCTCCGATTCTCACTTCTGCTACCATAAGCGTTGAGAGACATTATGACCACACTTAACTTATCGGAAAAGGATCCAATTGCATCATGACTGTCATCCTAACAATCACCTGGTCGTCGAGCCAATTCAAGAGCTCCATTGCCTTACGGTCTGAGAGTCGCACCGATACTCACACGACGAAGTATTGTGGCTCGCTCTTTCTAAGGATAGTGCTGACAACTATACCTGGGCATAATGTGACAATGCTTTACAATACGTTATAACTAAAACCTTACTGTCAATCTGTCTACAATATCGTAAAAACAATGTAACTATCATCGTCTAGTAGCGAGGAACTCTTGCTCATCGAGTAGGTATCCAATGCATCCTACCTACTGCACAGGAAAGAAGCATATAGAGTTGATCTTATTCAACCTCCCTCTGTATCGGGAGTGAAACCCATCTACATTGATATAAGGTAGAAATTACATTATTATTCAAGGTATCCCATTACGAAGAGGGTTATTGAATGACATGTATACTACAAAGCATCTCCAGCATAATATCCTTTACGAGAAAGTTGGAAGCAAGCAGCATGAGACTTGTATGAGCAATATACTGTTAGTAGACTTCATGAATATAAGTATGAGATCAACTATTTCAATTCAAAATAAGACTCTAAATAGATGATAAGTGTAAGCACTAGTAGCTTCTAAATATAGATATGTGAAGCACTAGAGCTACTCCGAAAGATATAAGTGAAGATCAATGAGTAGTCGAATAATTATGCAACTATATGAAGACTCTCTAACATTTAATAATTTCAGATCTTGGTATTTTATTCAAACAGCAAGCAAAAACTAAATAAAATAAAATTACGCTCCAAGCAAAACACATATCATGTGGCGAATAAAAATATAGCTCCAAGTAAAGTTACCGATGAACGAAGACGAAAGAGGGGATGCCTTCCGGGGCATCCCCAAGCTTAGGCTCTTGGTCGTCCTTGAATATTGACTTGGGGTGCCTTGGGCATCCCCAAGATTAGGCTCTTGCCACTCCTTATTCCATAGTCCATCGAATCTTTACCCTAAACTTGAAAACTTCACAACACAAAACTTAACAGAAAACTCGTAAGCTCTGTTAGCGAAGGAAAACAAAACACCACTTCAAGGTACTGTAATGAACTCATTATTTATTTATATTGGTGTTAAAACTACTGTATTACAACTTCTCTATGGTTTATAAACTATTTTACTAGCCATAGATTCATCAAAATAAGCAAACAACACATCGAAAACAGAATCTGTCAAAAAACAGAACATTATGTAGTAATCTGGATCAAACGTATACTTATGGAACCCCAAAAATTCTAAAATAAATTGCCAGACCTGAGGAATTTATCTATTAATCATATGCAAAAATAATTAACTAAATATCACTATCCATTAATAATGGCAGCAAATCTCGTCAGCGCTAAAGTTTCTGTTTTTTACAGCAAGATCTCAAAGACTTTCCCCAAGTCTTCCCAAAGGTTCTACTTGGAAGAAATACTAATTAAAATCATAAAACCACATCTAAACAGAGTCTAGATGAATTATTTATTACTAAACAGGAGCAAAAAGCAAAGAACAAAAATAAATTTGGGTTGCCTCCCAACAAGCGCTATCGTTTAACGCCCCTAGCTAGGCATGATGATTTCAATGATGCTCACATAAAGGATAAGAATTCAAACATAAATAGAGCATCATGAAGAATATAACTATCACATTTAAGCCTAACACACTTCCTATTCATAGGTATTTTTTTAGCAAACAACTTATGGGAACAAGAATCAACTTGCATAGGAAGGTAAAACAAGCATAACTTCATAACTTTAAGCACATAGATAGGAAACTTGATATTATTGCAATTCCTACAAGCATATATTCCTCCCTCATAATAATTTTCAGTAGCATCATGAATGAATTCAACAATATAACCAGCACTTAAAGCATTCTTTTCATGATCTACAAGCATATAATTTTTATTACTCTCCACATAAGCAAAATTCTTCTCATTCGAAATAGTGGGAGTATCATAAGAGACTCAAATACTATAAATTGTTTCCACATTAAAGGAGTAATGTTAAGAAAAAGGGTAATCATAATCATGACAAGTTTTATAAATATAATCATCACTACTTTTTATAGCATATGTATCATCACAATAATTATCATAAGTAGCAACTTTGTTCTCATCATAATCGATTGAAACCTCTTCCAAGATAGTGGAATCATCACTAAATAAAGTCATGACCTCCCCAAATCCACTTTAATAAATATAATCATCATAAGTAGGAGGCATGCTATCATCATTATAAATTTGCATATCCAAACTTGGGAGACAAAAAATATCATCTTCATTAAACGTAGCATCCCCAAGCTTGGGACAAACATTAATTGCAGAAAATATATTCTCAAAAACATCATCTTCATCAAACATAGCATCCCCAAGCTTGGGCCTTTTCATATCATAAGCATAATCACTCTCACCATTAATAGTATGGATAGCACCAATAGTATAGCAATTATCATCGTATTCTTCCAAGTGAGTGCCAAAAAGATTTTTAAGACCATAAGAAGTATCATTATCTTCCCAATCATAATCATCACAACAAGCAATCGGCATAACGAGATCATCATCAAGTGCATCATCTTCCACAATTATATTTTCATGAGGCACAACAGTAATAGGAGAAGCATTATTTGGGAGATATATCTTTTTACCTCTCTTCCTTTTTCTTTTCTTCTTCTTCACCACATCATGTGTGGGTTCAATCCTCTTTTTGGAGCTCCTTATTAATGAGATTGGTTGAATAGGAGGCTCCTCCTTGTTACCTGATTCATCATAGGAAATAATAGGAGGACATTGGGAAGTCTCTTCCCTTTCATTAGTATTCTCTTCATATTCTATTTGTTTTCTTTTCTTTATGTAGTTGGCAATATAAGGATTTTCAATGCAGTTCACCGCGCAATACATATAAATTTCCTCTTGATCAAAATGAAGAACTCTATCAAGGGCAAATTTTGGAATATCCTTAGTTATACGTTTCATTTCTTCATAACCCAAGATCAAACTAAGTTCATTATGATGTGCAAGGGAAACCAAGTCATCACAATTTTTGGACACGATACGATCATGAAAAAATTTGCATTGGGTATTGAAATGATCATGTTCATTGCAAAGTTCACAAGTACGGCTAAGAAAATTTAAATTTTCAGCACAAGCATCTAGCCTTTCTTGCAACCATTTAGTTTCCAAGTACTTATGCCTCTTGCAATATCTATCTTCCCTATTTGGTGTGTACTTGCAAACCTAATGCACTCCACAAAAATTGACATGTTTATGGGAGACATTTTCATCATAACTAGTGCAATCATCATTAGTACTATGGATATTCAAGGAGTTCATACTAACAACATTGCAATCATGCTCATCATTCAAAGATTTAGTGCCAAACATTTTAATGCATTATTATTCTAACACTTTGGCACAATTTTCCTTTCCATCATACTCACGAAAGATATTAAAAAGATGAAGCGTATGAGGCAAACTTAATTCCATTTTTTTTAATAATTTTCTTTTATAAAATAAACTAGTGATAAAACAAGAAACTAAAATACTTGATTGCAAGATCTAAAGATATACCTTCAAGCACTCACCTCCCCGGCAACGGCGCCAGAAAAGAGCTTGATGTCTACTACACAACCTTCTTCTTGTAGACGTTGTTGGGCCTCCAAGTGCAGAGGTTTGTAGGCCAGTAGCAAATTTCCCTCAAGTGGATGACCTAAGGTTTATCAATCCATAGGAGGCGTAGGATGAAGATGGTCTCTCTCAAGCAACCCTGCAACCAAATAACAAAGAGTCTCTTGTGTCCCCAACACACCCAATACAATGGTAAATTGTATAGGTACACTAGTTCGGCGAAGAGATGGTGATACAAGTGGTATATGGATGGTAGATAAAGGTTTTTGTAATCTGAAAATATAAAAACAGCAAGGTAACTAATGATAAAAGTGAGCGTAAACGGTATTGCAATGTGTTGAAACAAGGCCTAGGGTTCATACTTTCACTAGTGCAAGTCCTCTCAACAATAATAACATAATTGGATCACATAACTATCCCTCAACATGCAACAAAGAGTCACTCCAAAGTCACTAATAGCGGAGAGCAAACGAAGAGATTATGGTAGGGTACGAAACCACCTCAAAGTTATTCTTTCCAATCAATCCGTTGGGCTATTCCTATAAGTGTCACAAACAGCCCTAGATTTCGTACTAGAATAACACCTTAAGACACAAATCAACCAAAACCCTAATGTCACCTAGATACTCCAATGTCACCTCAAGTATCCGTGGGTATGATTATATGATATGCATCACACAATCTCAGATTCATCTATTCAACCAACACATAGAACCTCAAAGAGTGCCCCAAAGTTTCTACCGGAGAATCACGACGAAAACGTGTGCCAACCCCTATGCATAGGTTCATGGGTGGAACCCGCAAGTTGATCACCAAAACATACATCAAGTGAATTACGTGGTATCCCATTGTCACCACAGATACGCACGGCAAGACATACATCAAGTGTTCTCAAATCTTTAAAGACTCAAGCCGATAAGATAACTTCAAAAGGAAAACTCAATCCATTACAAGAGAGTAGAGGGGGGAGAAAACATCATAAGATCCAACTATAATAGCAAAGCTCGCGATACATCAAGATTGTATCACCTCAAGAACACGAGAGAGAGAGAGAGAGATCAAACACATAGCTACTGGTACATACCCTCAGCCCCGAGGGAGAAATACTCCCTCCTCGTCATGGAGAGCACCGGGATGATGAAGATGGCCACCGGAGAGGGATTCCCCCTCCGGGAGGGTGCCGGAACGGGTCTAGATTGGTTTTTGGTGTCTACGGAGGCTTCTGGAGGCGGAACTCCCGATCTATTGTGCTCCCCGATTGTTTCAGGGTATATGGATATATATATATATATAGGCGAAAGAAGTACGTCAGGGGAGCCACGAGGGGCCCACGAGGGTGGAGGGCACGCCCCCTGCCTCGTGGCTTCCTCGTTGCTTCCCTTACGTGGACTCCAAGTCTCCCGGGTTGCTTTCCTTCCAAAAATAAGTTCCGTGAAGTTTCAGGTCAATTGGACTCCGTTTAATTTTCCTTTTCTGCGATACTCTAAAACAAGGAAAAAACCGAAACTGGCACTTGGATCTGGGTTAATAGGTTAGTCCCAAAAATAATATAAAAGTGTATAATAAAGCCCATAAACATCCATAACAGAAGATAATATAGCATGGAGTAATCAAAAATTATAGATACGTTGGAGACGTATCAGCACATCCTCACAAATACTGATGGGTATAGAAGTTGATTTATCAGCCATTTGCAAAGAAATTTTAGTAGGTGTCAACTTATTCAATTCAATTCTACGATATAAACAGAAAGACATAACACTAACACTGGCTCCAAGATCACATAAAGCAATTTAACATAGCTTCTTTTAATGTAGCATGGTATAGTTGGTACTCATAGATCTCCAAGTTTCTTTGGTATTCCACCCTTAAAAGTGTAATTAGCAAGCATGGTGGAAATTTCAGCCTTCGGTATCTTTCTTTTATTTGTAACAATATCTTTCATATACTTAGCATAAGGAGGCATTTTAAGCATATCAGTCAAACGCATACACAAAAAGATAGGTCTAATCATTTCAGCAAAGCGCTCAAAATCCTCATCATCCTTCTTCTTGGATGGTTTAGGAGGAAAAGGCATGGGTTTCTGAACCCATGGTTCTCTTTCTTTACCATGTTTCCTAGCAACAAAGTCTCTTATCATAACATTGATTCTTTGATTGTGGGTTATCAAGATCAATAGTAGGTTCAATCTATACATCATTATCATTACTAGGTTGAGCATCAACATGAACATCATTATTAACATTATCACTAGGTTCATGTTCATCACCATATTGTGTATCAACATCAGAAATAGAAATATCATTGGGATTCTCAGGTGTGTCTATAGCAGGTTCACTAGAAGCATGTAAAGTCCTATCAGTTTTCTTCTTCTTTTTATTAGAAGGACTAGGTGCATCAGTATTAATTCTCTGAGAATCTTGCTCAACTCTCTTAGGATGGCCCTCAGGATACAAAGGTTCCTAGGTCATTTTACCACCTCTAGTCATAACCCTAACAACATTATCATTGTTCTTATTATTTAAATCATTAAGCAAATCATCTTGTGCCTTAAGTTTGCTCTACTTGAGTTGTAACCATGGAAGCATGTTTACTAATAAGATTTAGATCATTAACAGTTCTACTCATATAATCACCCAAGTGGTCAAGCCTGTAAGCATCACGTTTCAATTGTCTACTAACATAAGCATTGAAGTTTTCTTGTTTAACAATAAAATTATCAAACTCATCCATGCATTGACTAGCAGACTTATTATGAGGAATATCACCTTCATCAAATCTACGGAGAGAGTTTACCTCTACTACCTATGTCGGGTTATCAAGACCATGTATTTCTTCAATATGTGGTAAATACTTAACATCTTCAACTTTAATACCTTTTTCTTTCATAGATTTCTTTGCCTCTTGCATATCTTCAGGACTGAGAAATAGAATACCCCTTTTCTTCGGAGTTGGCTTAGGAGTTGGAGGAAGTTTCCAATCATTATCATTACTCAATATATTATTCAATAACAATTCAGCTTGCTCAACAATTCGTTCCCTGAAAACACAACCAACACAACTATCCAGGTGGTCTCTGGAAGCATCAGTTAGTCCATTATAAAAGATATAAAGTATTTCATTTTTCTTGAGAGGATGATCAGGCAAAGCATTAAGTAATTGGCGAAGCCTCCCCCAAGCTTGTGTGAGACTCTCATCTTCAATTTGCACAAAGTTAAATATTTCCCTTAGGGCATCTTGTTTCTTATGAGCAGGAAAATATTTTTGAGAGAAGTAGTATATCATATCCTGGGGACTACGCACACAACCAGGAGCAGGAGAATTAAACCATAACTTAGCATCACCCTTTAATGATAAAGGAAACAATTTGAGAATATAGTAATAGCGATTTTTTTCCTCATGAGCGAATAGGGTGGCTATATCATTCAATTTAGTAAGATGTGCCACAACAGTTTCAGATTCATAACCATAGAAATGATCAGATTCAACCAAAGTGATTAACTCGGGATAGACAAAGAACTAGTAATCCTTATCAATAACAAAGATAGGTGAAGTGGCATACATAGGGTCATATTGCATTCTAGCATTCAAAGACTTTTCTTTCAGCTTAGGTAACAGTTTCTTAAGATCATATCTATCATTACAAGAAAGGAAGTCTCTAGTAGTTTCCTCATCCATAATATAACCCTCAGGTATGACAGGCAACTCATATCTAGGGGGAGAATCATAATCTTCAGTTTCAATAATATCATCAGTTTCAGTAATTTCATTTTCTCTAACCCTAGCAAGTTGTTCATCAAGAAATTCACCTAGTGGCACAATATTATCAAGCAGAGAAGTAGTTTCATCATAAGCATCATGCATTGCAGAAGTGGCATCATCAATAACATGCGACATATCAGAATCAATAGCAGGTGTAGGTGTCGCAAGTTTAATCAAAACAGAAGGAGAATCAAGTGCAGAGCTAGATGAAAGTTCCTTACCTCCCCTCGTAGTTGAGGGAAAGATCTTGGTTCTTTGATCTTTCAAATTCCTCATAGTGATCAACAGATATAAATCCCAAGTGACTCAGATAATAGAGCTATGCTCCCTGGCAACGGCGCCAGAAAAAGGTCTTGATAACCCACAAGTATAGGGGATCACAACAGCTTTCGAGGGTAGAGTATTCGACCCAAATTTATTGATTCAGCACAAGGGGAGCTGAGGGAGTCCTGGATTAGGGGGTATCCGGGCAGCCGGACTATATCCTTTGGCCGGACTATTGGACTATGAAGATACAAGATTGAAGACTTCGTCCCGTGTCCGGATGGGACTCTCCTTGGTGTGGAAGGCAAGCTTGGCAATACGGATATGTAGATCTCCTTCCATGTAACCGACTCTGTGTAACCCTAGCCCCCTCCGATGTCTATATAAATCGGAGGGTTTTAGTCCATAGGACAACATACAATCATACCATAGGCTAGCTTCTAGGGTTTAGCCTCTCTGATCTCATGGTAGATCAACTCTTGTACTACTCAAATTATCAAGAATAATCAAGTAGGACGTAGGGTTTTACCTCCATCAAGAGGCCCCGAACCTGGGTAAAACATCGTGTCCCCTGCCTCCTATTACCATCCGCCTTAGATGCACAGTTCGGGACCCCTACCTGAGATCCGCCGGTTTTGACACCGACTGTCACACCCTAGCTAGTTCAAGCATTAGAGTATGCATCATGTTTAAATTACTTTTAAATTTGAAATGGGGATGACAGAACCCCCAGTACCCCCTGGAACAACTAGGGTTTACTAAAAAACTTTTTCAATGAACCTGAAATGCCCTTCTAAAAAGCCCACCCTTTTTGTTTTGGGTTAAAACCTTTGAAAAAAATGGTGCACATTTTTCTAGGACATCTAAGGTCATTGGATTAATCCTTATAGTATTTGCATTTGGGCATTTAAATGCTATAAAATATTTTAAATGCTCAAATAATCATAAACTAAAATGTTTGCTGTTGGATATATTCTAAGCAGTGGCCATGATTAATTTTATGATTTATGGTAATGCCCTGGCATTTTTAATAAAGCCCTGAAGTTACAGAAATAATAGAATAAATAAAAAAACAGAAAAGGAAAAGAAAGAGAGAGAGAGAGAGGAACTTACCGGCGCAGCCCACCTAGCCCACCAGCTGGCCCACCTGGCGGCTTAGCACTGTGCTGGCCCGCGCCAGCCAGCTGCTTCTTCCCCGCCAGGCAGGCAGGGAGGTGATGCCGGCGCGCCCGAGCTCGCCACGACGCCACCTGCTTGCCGCCCACGCCCCTGGATGCCTGGATGCCTCCACGTCGCACCCCGAAGCCCCTGGACACGCCATTCCCCCTGCCTCTGTCCCTTCGCCGTTCCCCACCATGGCCGATGCCCCTGTCGCCGCACCGTCGTCGTAGCCGCGCCCTCCGTCGTCCTCGCGCCGCGCCATCATGTCCACGAGCTCCGCCGTCGTTGATTACTTCGAGTAGGTCGAGCCCCGAGCGCTCGCTCGCCACGGAGACGCTGCACCGAGCTCGTCCTCAACTCCGGCCACCGGAGATCCCCTTCGCCGTCCCCGCCGCATCAGCTCATCCCCGACCTCGCCGACTGCCTCGACGAGACCCCCGTGAGATCAGCCACCTCCCCACCCTCTCCGTTCTCTCTCTCGAGCCCCGTAGCGACTGCACGTAGATCACCAGCACGCACCACCGCGGAGCTCGTCGCCGACGAGGCTCCGGCCACCCAATGGCCGCGCCACCCTGTCCACTAGTCCTACCGCACCTCCAGGAGCTCAACGCACCAAACCACGCGCCTCCCCGTGCCCCCTAGCGACTAGTTCAACCTTACCCGAGCTCCAGCTACCGCAAAACTCGTCGCCGGTGACGTTTTCGGCCACCCCAGCTCCACCCACTGCCGCCACTCGACGGGGCTTCCTCCCCGCATCACGTAGATAGTCTCCGCCGTCCTTTTGGCCGCCGGAGTGCAAATCCCGCGCTGCTCCACCGCGTCTGGCCTCGCCGGCGGCTAGACGCCGGCGAGTTGACCTTGTTTGACCCCGTGTGGGCCCAGGTTGACCCCCCTGAGTCTATGACAGGTGGGGCCGGCCTGCTAATTAGTTTAGGATTAGTTTTAACTAATTTTAATTAGTTTAGTCACTCACATGTGGGCCCAGGCCCCACTGACAATTAATTAGTGTTAATTTAATTCTGTTAATTAGCTGAGTCACTGACAGACAGGGCCCACCAGTCAGGTTTGACCTGGCCGACCCAGTTGACCCGCTGACGTCACACCTATGTCATGCTGACACGTTAATTCAATTACTGGAATTATTCTTATATAGGAAATTCCAGAAAATAGCCAAAACTTCTAAAAATCATAGAAAATCAACCATAGCTCCAAATCAAACAATTTATATATGAACAATGATTAGAAAAATTCAATCTATCCATCTGTAATGGTTTCATGCATGACAAAACAAGTTAACCTTGCTGTTTAAGCAGAATAAGATAATGCACTAATAAGGCCATGTTAAATGAGCTAACATTTGAATCTTTGATTCAAATGAGTTCATTCCATCCTGTTTTAGCTTGCATTAGGCCAAGACACATTCATTTTGCCATGTCATAGCATGCATCATATTGTTGCATATTGTCATGTGTTGATTATGTTCGGTGTGTCTTTCGTGGTAGGTTCTGCCTCCGAGGATAACCCCGAGTATCCGTCTGAAGGGCAGTACCCTACTACCACTACAACAGGCAAGAAACCCATTGATCATTCCGATACAACCCATGTTCTCGCTTCTGCTCTTGTTTACTGCATTAAGACAACGCGATTCAAACTGCTGTGCGCTACGGTTTGAACCCTTATCCTCTGCATGACCTGTCATTGCCACAGTAACTAGATGAAACCCACTAGCATGTGTAGGAGTTTATTGAGCCATGTTTGTGTTTCCTACCTTGCTATGCCTGCTATGCTTAGTGTTGTGTCAGGTCTGGTTCATCTGGGTGATGGGCTAGAGTGAAATGTTTATGTCGGTAATGTGAGGGATGTGTTGAACATGAATTGGTAAAGGTATCGATGAGAGGCCATGTAGGAGTACATGGTGGGTTGTTTCATTAAGGCCATCCCTAAGAACTGAGATCCGTATGTGTGATTTTAAGAATCAGCTACTACCATGCATTGGGATCCTTAATTGACCCTCTCGGCTTCTTAATCACCCTAGTACCCTGTCCAGGAGTTGCAAATAGTTTCTGGTGTTTGTAGGTTATGTGTTGGCGGCCGTGCGTAGCGCTGAACCTAGGGGTGGGCTATGTTACGGTAGATACACTGTGGCCGGGTATGCCGGGCGCCCGTTTGGCGTCTCGGGACCCTGTTCACATCGTTCGGGGCCGTATGTGGAAACCTCGGCCGGACTCCCTGCGGATGGAACCTGGATAGGCGATAAACCTGGACTAGGGACTTAAGTGTTTAGGTAGGCCGTGGCCGACACCCTCGTTGGGCTTCCGCTTGAAGGTTGCCGAGTACATGTCGTGTAAACAGCAGTAAGTGGTGAAAGCATGGATGAACAAGTATACCCCTGCAGGGTTAACATCATCTATTCGAATAGCCGCGTCCGCGGTAAAGGACTACTTGGTTGCCTATACAGTTCATAGACAAGTTAATGGTTACTACTAAAAGACTCAAGATAAGTGTGAGTACCGAGGATGGCCCCTCGTAGGATGACGAGGGAGGATCCCCGGTGGAGTATTGTGTTGGTGAGTAGTGGACTCGTGAAAACTATTTTACTAGTGGAGTCTCGTAGGATAGCTTAGCCAAGAGTCAAAGCTGACTTGCTGCAATAACTCCACCACCTTCTTGAGAATGAGCATGTATAGTAGGTTCTGTTGTAAGACTTGCTGAGTACCTTTGTACTCACGTTTTGCTTAATTACTGTTTTCAGACGACAACACCGCCCCCTCCGATGGGTTCTACGTAGACCTTGATGTCGACGAGTGACTAGCCACCCAGGTGGTGATCCTGGCCATGGAGCGGCCTATGTAGATAGACATGCTTCAGAAGCCTTCTTGCTTTCTAGTGTGTGTACTCAGACTATTTACTTCCGCTTGTGCTTGTATGCTTGTATGACTTGAGTGTCGGGTCATGTGACCCCTACCTGTATGAACTTGTTATGTATGGCTCTCTGGAGCCTTTAAAATAAAGTACTTGAGTTGTAGAGTTTTGTTGTGATGCCATGTTGTATGTACTCATATCGGGCATATTGTGTGTATGATTGAAATGCTTGGTATGAGTGGGATCCGACAATCTAGTTGTTTATCCTTGGCAGCCTTTCTTATGGGGAAATGTAGTCTTGTGTTCCTCGAGCCATAGTAGTCCGCTACAGCCCGGTTCACCGGAGTCCTGCTAGCCCAGCACTACTGCTCAGGACACTTGACTGGCCGACATGTGTTTCACTTCGTTCCTATGTCTGTCCCTTCGGGGAAATGTCACGCGGTGACATCCGGAGTCCTGCCTAGCCTGCTACAGCCCGGGTTCCCCGGAGTCCTGTTAGCCTAGTGCTACAGCCCGGATTCACTTGCTGATGACCGACATGCTTGATGTGATTCATGTATGCCTGACTCCATAGGTCTGTGCCGCTTTGGGTTCACGACTAGCCATGTCAGCCTGGGTTCTCTGTTATATGGATGCTAGCGACACTATCATATACGTGAGCCAAAAGGCGCAAATGGTCCCGGGCCATGGTAAGGTGACACCCGTGGGATATCGTGCGTGAGGCTGCAATGTGATATGAGGTGTTACCGGCTAGATCGATGTGACTTGGAATCGGGTCCTGACAGCGTTGGCATCAGAGCCGGACTGCCTGTAGGTTTGTTGAGCCAAACTGGTCGATGTCGAGTCTAGAAATGCTTTAGTTATATCTAGGGGAATTGATTGTGGGAGGGAACGTAAGGATCTTTTACTCCTTTACCTTATGCCCTCTGATCTGAGTCATTCTCTTCTCATTCAACGTGGGTTAAGGACTAGGCTCTCTTCTTCTATTAGGTTCACGTGTTACTAATCCGTAGTAGCTTATAGGATTGTTGTTACAAGCCTCAGTACAGTTTCTACTACTTTTAGTATGTTGCCAGTTGAATCAGAACCTTGATATGATGTTGTTGAGTGGTATTGCAAACTGTTGTGGATGTCTCAAATCTTTTTTTGAGCATTTACAGCTGTTATGTTGTCCAATTTTCCCTAGAAATTATAATGTCTTTGCATTGTGGTTGTGCTTTCAGATGGCCACTCGTGCTCAAAACCAAGTGGTTCGCCTGACCCGATGCCTTGATGTGCCCGGTCATTCTGCTATGTTAGTCTGGGTAATGATCGAGACGGGTTACCGTTGGTATCCCGAATACACTGTCGAAGAGCAGTTCCGAGACTTTAATCAAAGCCAATATTTCTGCACCGTCAGGATATTTCCTTCTTATCCTGGATCTACCGAGCCCCTCCACTGTTCCTATGGACTCGGGGTTACTGTTGAGATGGCTGCGCAGGATGCTGCCTATTCCATGATGACCATCATGCGAGTCCGGACTGGCCTGCTTCGGAACACCGACTTCCGTTACATGCCAGCTTCACTTCCGGGAGCGCAAGGGTATCTTCAGGCTATCTATGCCGACTCCACTCAGGAGGACTCATTAACTCGTACCACTACCGAGATGCTCGAGGATAAGGACCGAGAGAATCAGGCCTTGAGGCTGGAGCTTTTCAACACCCGTGCTGATCATTGGGCCACATTGACTCGATTTGCACCTGCGGTGCAAGCAGGATGTATGGATACAAGGGATCTGTATCCTGTGAGATCTGCTCTGCCAAACATGGCGGATTGGCGTGATGTGGGAGGCATCACCCCTCCCCGTGGTCCCTGCAGGCCACCGTTTGTTGGTCCAAGACCACATCCTAGCCCCTTTGGTCCACAAGCTCCTCAGGACCGTCTGTTCCCGGATGATCACGTTGAACTTCCAGGCTATGGAGGTGACTTCTATGAGGACTACTACGGAGCTATCTGAGTTAGTAGTAGTATCACTAGTATTGTAATAGTTGTATCTCCACTGTCCTGCGTGACTTGTGGAATATGACTTTGTGTGTAATCAATTCCGGAGGTGTAGACAAATAATGTATAGGAGCTTGGAATGCCTCCGATGAGATGTAACGTCTTTCAACATAGTTGTACTGTAGCCTGGGCTTGTACTAAACTATGTATGGTGTGTATGACCGTTGGTATATATATGGCAGTTTTATATTACCATGACATACAGATGAACATCTCTGCATTCCATGTTATCCATTACATTCTACACTTCCTTGCTAAGTTTGAGCCATCCTTATCTAAACCATTGTCTTGTTTTCTCCTAGGATGGTCAACACCCGCAGCAACCCTGCTGCCCCGGAGCAGGGGGAAGCCAGTGTAGCTAGGGGTGAAAATCTGCCTCACCCGCCCTCTCTGGCCGAAGTGATGCTGGAGGCGGAAAGAAACAAGCGTGATACTAATCGCTTACTAGAGCGGATTGAGCAGAACACTGCACGCCATCCGCGAAATGACTTGGTGTCAATCAATGACTTTATCAAGCTGTACCCACCAAAGTTCAACCATTCCGTCGAGCCCCTCGACGCGGATGACTGGCTTCGCAGCATCACCCACAAGCTATGTTCTGCCAACGTAGCCGAAGCTGATAAGGTTACTTATGCTGCCTACCATATCGATGGCCCTGCTAGCCTCTGGTGGGAAAATTTTGAAGCCATGCGCCCGGTCGGCCAAATCACTACTTGGGCTGAATTCAGTGAGGCTTTCCGTGAGCATCACATTCCGGAAGGTCTCATAGATCGCAAGAGGGAGGAGTTCTGCAATTTCACCCAAGGAAGACTGAATGTGGATGCTTATAGTCGTGAATTTGGGAATCTGGCACGTTATGCTCCTGAAGAAGTATCTACCGACGCTAAGAAGCAGGCAAGGTTCCGCAAGGGACTTAGCCCTGAGCTTTTCCGCGATCTTCATTTGCACGAGTGCACCTCCTTCCAGAAGTTGGTCAATAAAGCCATCAGTGCTGAGTCAGGCCAGTCTGACTATGACGCTTCACGCAAGCACTCACGTGATTTTGGCTCTTCATCCGGCTCTGGAGCTCAGAAGCGCCGGGTGTGGATCCCAAGCACGGCACTGCTACCCAGGTTCATTCCGAGGCCATCCTTTGAGGCGCCTCGTCCCAACCAGCAGTTTGCACCGCCCAAGCCCTATGGTGGCCTCGCTGCTAATGCTGCTCCATGCCCCAATGTGGTGACATGCTTCAAGTGTGGAGAGCCGGGTCACTATAGTCGAGAGTGTCCCCAGAACAACCCCAATCAGTCTGGAAAGTCTGTTGGCCGTGGTAAGCCAGCAGGAAAGACATTCTACGCCAAGCCGGTCACCACTGCACGTGGCCATGTCAACTATGTTTCAGCCGAGGAGGCTCATGAGGATCCTAACGTTGTCCTTGGTACGCTCCTTGTTAATTGCCATCCGGCATCTGTTCTTTTCGATACTGGAGCATCTCATTCATTCATATCCGAGAACTATGCTCGATTGCATAACACAACATTCTGTGACATGCCCTCTACCATGGAAATTCAAACCCCTGCTCTAGATGGCAAACTTCTAGAGTAAGCCATGGGAACGAAATTCTTGTCGATAGACTTGTCTTCCTTGCATCCTTAACAGCTCTCAAGTCCTCGGACATAAACATCATCTTGGGTATGGACTGGATGTCAACTCATTATGCTAAGATTGATTGTGCCACTAGAATCGTTCAACTTACTCACCCATCGGGCAAGACAGTCAATGTCTTAACTCGAGTGGCCAAGCGCCAGCTTTACTCCCTAAATGCCAACCCCCTTCCAGAACTTGAAGATGTTCCGGTAGTCCGAGACTTTCCGGATGTCTTTCCAGAAGAACTGCCAGGTGTTCCACCTGACAGGGATGTCGAGTTTGTGATAGACCTTGTTCCAGGAACCGTTCCAATTTCTAGGAGACCCTATAAGATGGCACCCTTAGAACTAGCCGAGCTTAAGAACCAACTCGATGAATCCTTGGAAAAGGGTTTCATCCGTCCTAGTTCCTCTCCTTGGGCTTGCCCCGTCCTCTTCGTCAAGAAGAAGGATGGAACGGATCGAATGGTTGTAGATTACCGACCTGTCAACTTGGTCACTATCAAGAACAAGTATCCGCTTCCCAGGATCAACGATCTGTATGATCATCTCGCTGGATCCTCAGTCTTTTCCAAGATGGATTTGAGGTTGGGCTACCATCAAATCAAAATCAGAAATGGGGACATTCCCAAAACGGCCTTTGCTACTCGTTATGGCCAATACGAGTACACCGTTATGTCCTTCGGTTTAACCAATGCCCCATCCACCTTCTCTCGGTTAATGAACTCGGTCTTCGTGGAGTATTTGGATAAATTCGTCATAGTATACCTCGATGACATACTCATCTACTCCAAGAATGAAGAGGAACATGCCGAACATCTAAGGATGGTATTGACGAAACTTCGAGAGCATCGCCTTTATGCCAAATTCTCCAAGTGTGAATTTTGGTTGCCAGAAGTGACCTATCTAGGCCATGTAATCTCTGTTAAGGGTATTGCTGTCAATCCCGAGCGAGTTCAAGCTGTCCTTGATTGGACTCCACCTGAGACGGTCAAGCAAGTTCGGAGCTTCCTTGGCTTAGCGAGCTACTGCCGCCGCTTCGTCGAGAATTTCTCCAAGGTTGCTAAACCTCTAACTGAACTCCTCAAGAAAGATAAAAAGTCCGAGTGGACTCCACAGTGCGAGTTCAGCTTTCAGGAACTGAAAAGACGCCTGACATCTGCTCCCGTACTGGTACCACTAGATTTCTCCAAGGACTTTATTATCTATTGCGATGCCTCGTGACAAGGACTAGGTTGCATACTCATGCAAGATCGTCAGGTAATTGCCTATGCTTCACGGCAATTACACCCACATGAGGAAAATTATCCCACACATGATCTAGAGCTTGCAGCTGTAGTCCATGCACTTAAAACTTGGCGACATTACCTCCTCGGTAATCGTTGCGAGATCTTCACCAATCACCAAAGTTTGAAATATATCTTCACCCAACCAGATTTGAATCTCAGGCAACGACGTTGGGTCGAGTTGATCTCGGATTACGATTTAGGAATAACTTACACCCCGGGGAAAGCCAATGTCATGGCTGATGCACTAAGCCGTAAATCCTATTATAAAAACATGATGTTACAACAAAGTCAACCACTTCTTCATGAGGAATTTCATAAGCTTAATCTTCACATTGTTCCTCGAGGATTCCTATCCACCCTGGTGGCGAAGCCTAATCTTATGGATCAGATCATAACTGCCCAGCGGTATGATAAGGGCATATCCCGGATTAAGGAAAACATCGCTAGCGGAGTTGCTAAATGTTTTTCCATGGATGAGCGAGGTGTTGTCTTCTTCGAGAACCGCTTGGTGGTTCCCAAGAAACAACATCTACGCCAGTTGATCCTTAAGGAAGCTCATGAATCCCCTCTCACCATTCATCCCGGTAGTACTAAAATGTATCAAGACCTACGCTAGAGGTTTTGGTGGACTAGGATGAAGAGAGAAATCGCTCAATACATTGCTAATTGCAATGTTTGTCGTCGTGTTAAAGCAGAGCATCAACGGCCTGCTGGCACCCTTCAACCTTTGGCTATTCCTGAGTGGAAATGGGATAAAATCAGTATGGATTTCATTACTGGGTTTCCCAGGACCAAGAGAGGGAATAATGCCATCTTCGTCGTGATCGACCGCCTTTCCAAAGTAGCCCAGTTTCTACATGTTCGTGAGGGTATCACCGCTAGCCAGCTAGCTGACTTATACATCTCCCGAATAGTGTCTCTTCATGGTGTTCCATTGGAAATTAACTCAGACCGTGGGAGTCTCTTCACCTCTCGATTTTGGGAAAGTTTCCAAAATGCTATGGGAACTCGTCTCTCTTTTAGCACCGCCTTCCATCCTCAATCAAGTGGTCAAGTAGAGCGAGTCAATCAAATTCTGGAAGATATGCTCCGAGCTTCTGTCATCTTGTTCGGAATGGGTTGGCAGAAATGCCTTCCATTCACGGAGTTTGCTTATAACCATAGTTATCAAGCTAGCTTGGGCAAGGCTCCTTTCGAAGTTCTCTATGGACGAAAATGTCGAACGCCTCTTAACTGGTCAGAAACTGGGGAAAGACAACTCTTTGGCCCGGATATGATTTAGGAAGCAGAAGAGCAGGTTCGCGTTATTCATGAGAAATTGAAAACAGCCCAATCTCGTCAAAAGAGCCAATATGATCGTAGACATAAGCTCATGACTTATGAAGTCGGCGAGAAGGCTTACCTTCGGGTTACTCCATTAAAGGGAACCCATCGTTTCGGTATCAAAGGCAAATTGGCTCCTCATTACATTGGACCCTTTCGCATTCTCGCCAAACGAGGAGAAGTTGCCTACCAATTGGAACTACCTTCACATCTTTCCAGAGTTCACGATGTCTTCCATGTTTCTCAACTCAGGCGTTGCTTCGCGGATCCCATCCGTGGAGTGGACCACGAAACGCTTGATCTACAAGATAACCTCTCATATCGAGAATATCCTGTTCGTATCCTTGATCAAGCCGAGCGTACCACCCGACGCCATAATATCAAGTTTCTCAAGGTTCAATGGTCACACCATTCCGAGGAAGAGGCCACTTGGGAAAGGGAGGATCGTCTTCGACTCGAGTACCCCACCTTCTTTCTGGAGGATCCTAAATCTCGGGACAAGATTCTTTTGAGTGGGGGTGAGTTGTCACACCCTAGCTAGTTCAAGCATTAGAGTGTGCATCATGTTTAAATTCCTTTTAAATTTGAAATGGGGATGACAGAACCCCCAGCACCCCCCTGGAACAACTAGGGTTTACTAAAAAACTTTTTCAATGAACCTGAAATGCCCTTCTAAAAGCCCACCCTTTTTGTTTTGGGTTAAAACCTTTGACAAAAATGGTGCACATTTTTCTAGGACATCTAAGGTCATTGGATTAATCCTTATAGTATATGCATTTGGGCATTTAAATGCTATAAAATATTTTAAATGCTCAAATAATCATAAACTAAAATGTTTGCTGTTGGATATATTCTAAGCAGTGGCCATGATTAATTTTATGATTTATGGTAATGCCCTGGCATTTTTAATAAAGCCCTGAAGTTACAGAAATAATAGAATAAATAAAAAAACAGAAAAGGAAAAGAAAGAGAGAGAGAGGAACTTACCGGCGCAGCCCACCTAGCCCACCACCCGGCCCACCTGGCGGCTTAGCACTGTGCTGGCCCGCGCCAGCCAGCTGCTTCTTCCCTGCCAGGCAGGCAGGGAGGTGACGCCGGCGCGCCCGAGCTCGCCACGGCGCCACCTGCTTGCCGCCCACGCCCCTGGATGCCTGGACGCCTCCACGTCGCACCCCGAAGCCCCTGGACATGCCATTCCCCCTGCCTCTCTCCCTTCGCCATTCACCACCATGGCCGACGCCCCCGTCGCCGCACCGTCGTCGTAGCCACGCCCTCCGTCGTCCTTGCGCCGCGCCATCGTGTCCACGCGCTCCGCCGTCGTTGATTACTTCAAGTAGGTCGAGCCCCGAGCGCTCGCTTGCCCCGGAGACGCTGCACCGAGCTCGTCCTCAACTCCCGCCACTGGAGATCCTCTTCGCCGTCCCCGCCGTATCAGCTCATCCCCGACCTCGCCGACTGCCTCGACGAGACCCCCATGAGCTCAGCCACCTCCCCACCCTCTCCGTTCTCTCTCTCGAGCCCCGTAGCGACTGCACGTAGATCACCAGCACGCACCGCCGCGGAGCTCGTCGCTGACGAGGCTCCGGCCACCCAATTGCCGGGCCACCCTGTCCACTAGTCCTACCGCACCTCCAGGAGCTCAACGCACCAAACCACGCGCCTCCCCGTGCCTCTAGCGACTAGTTCAACCTTACCCGAGCTCCAGCCGCCGCCAAACTCGTCGCCGGCGACGTTTCCGGCCACCCCAGCTCCACCCACTGCCACCACTCGACGCGGCTTCCTCCCCGCATCACGTAGGTAGTCTCCGCCGTCCTTTTGGTCGCCGGAGTGCAAATCCCACGCTGCTCCGCCGCGTCTGGCCTTACCGGCGGCTAGACGCCGGCGAGTTGACCCTGTTTGACCCCATGTGGGCCCAGGTTGACCCCCCTAAGTCTATGACAGGTGGGGCCGGCCTGCTAATTAGTTTAGGATTAGTTTTAACTAATTTTCATTAGTTTAGTCACTGACATGTGGGTCCAGGCCCCACTGACAGTTAACTATTGTTAATTTAATTCTGTTAATTAGCCGAGTCACTGACAGACAGGGCCCACCAGTCAGGTTTGACCTGGCCGACCCTGTTGACCCGCTGACGTCACACCTATGTCATGCTGACGCATTAATTCAATTACTGGAATTATTCTTATATAGGAAATTCCAGAAAATAGCCAAAACTTCTAAAAATCATAGAAAATCAACCATAGCTCCAAATCAAACAATTTATATATGAAAAATGATTAGAAAAATTCAATCTATCCATCTGTAATGGTTTCATGCATGACAAAACAAGTTAACCTTGCTGTTTAAGCAGAATAAGATAATGCACTAATAAGGCCATGTTAAATGAGCTAACATTTGAATCTTTGATTCAAATGAGTTCATTCCATCCTGTTTTAGCTTGCATTAGGCCAAGACACATTCATTTTGCCATGTCATAGCATGCATCATATTGTTGCATATTGTCATGTGTTGATTATGTTCGGTGTGTCTTTCGTGGTAGGTTCTGCCTCCGAGGATAACCCCGAGTATCCGTCTGAAGGGCAGTACCCTACTACCACTACAACAGGAAAGCAACCCATTGATCATTCCGATACAACCCATGTTCTCGCTTCTGCTCTTGTTTACTGCATTAAGACAACGCGATTCAAACTGCTGTGTGCTACGGTAGTTGAACCCTTATCCTCTGCATGACCTGTCATTGCCACAGTAACTAGATGAAACCCACTAGCATGTGTAGGAGTTGATTGAGCCATGTTTGTGTTTCCTACCTTGCTATGCCTGCTATGCTTAGTGTTGTGTCAGGTCTGGTTCATCTGGGTGATGGGCTAGAGTGAAATGTTTATGTCGATAATGTGAGGGATGTGTTGGAACATGAATTGGTAAAGGTATCGATGAGAGGCCATGTAGGAGTACATGGTGGGTTGTTTCATTGAGGCCGTCCCTAAGAACTGAGATCTGTATGTGTGATTTTAAGAATCAGCTACTACCATGCATTGGGATCCTTAATTGACCCTCTCGGCTTCTTAATCACCCTAGTACCCTGTCCAAGAGTTGCAAATAGTTTCTGGTGTTTGTAGGTTATGTGTTGGCGGCCGTGCTTAGCGCTGTCCCTAGGGGTGGGCTATGTTGCAGTAGATACACCATGGCTGGGTATGCCGGGCGCCCGTTTGGCGTCTCGGGACCCTGTTCACATCGTTCGGGGCCGTATGTGGAAACCTCGGTCGGACTCCCTGCGGATGGAACCTGGATAGGCGATAAACCTGGACTAGGGACTTAAGTGTTTAGGTAGGCCGTGGCCGACACCCTCGTTGGGCTTCCGCTTGAAGGTTGCCGAGTACATGTCGTGTAAACGGCGGTAAGTGGTGAAAGCGTGTATGAAGAAGTATACCCCTACAGGGTTAACATCATCTATTCGAATAGCCGCGTCCGCGGTAAAGGACTACTTGGTTGCCTATACAGTTCATAGACAAGTTAATGGTTACTACTAAAAGACTCAAGATAAGTGTGAGTACCGAGGATGGCCCCTCGTAGGATGACAAGGGAGGATCCCCGGTGGAGTATTGTCATGGTGAGTAGTGGACTCGTGTGCGAAAACTATTTTACTAGTGGAGTCTTGTAGGATAGCTTAGCCAAGAGTCAAAGCTGACTTGCTGCAATAACTCCACCACCTTCTTGAGAATGAGCATGTATAGTAGGTTCTGTTGTAAGACTTGCTGAGTACCTTTGTACTCACGTTTTGCTTAATTACTGTTTTCAGACGACAACACCGCCCCCTCCGATGGGTTCTACGTAGACCTTGATGTCGACGAGTGACTAGCCACCCAGGTGGTGATCCTGGCCATGGAGCGGCCTATGTAGATAGACATGCTTCAGAAGCCTTCTTGCTTTCTAGTGTGTGTACTCAGACTATTTACTTCCGCTTGTGCTTGTATGCTTGTATGACTTGAGTGTCGGGTCATGTGACCCCTACCTGTATGAACTTGTTATGTATGGCTCTCTGGAGCCTTTAAATAAAGTACTTGAGTTGTAGAGTTTTGTTGTGATGCCATGTTGTATGTACTCATATCGGGCATATTGTGTGTATGATTGAAATGCTTGGTATGAGTGGGATCCGACAATCTAGTTGTTTATCCTTGGAAGCCTTTCTTATGGGGAAATGTAGTCTAGTGTTCCTCGAGCCATAGTAGTCCGCTACAGCCCGGTTCACCGGAGTCCTGCTAGCCCAGCACTACTGCTCAAGACACTTGACTGGCCGACATGTGTTTCACTTCGTTCCTATGTCTGTCCCTTCGAGGAAATGTCACGCGGTGACATCCGGAGTCCTGCCTAGCCTGCTACAGCCCGGGTTCCCCGGAGTCCTATTAGCCTAGTGCTACAGCCCGGATTCACTCGCTGATGACCGACATGCTCGATGTGATTCATGTATGCCTGACTCCATAGGTCTGTGCCGCTTTGGGTTCACGACTAGCCATGTCGGCCCGGGTTTTCTGTCATATGGATGCTAGCGACACTATCATATACGTGAGCCAAAAGGCACAAACGGTCCCGAGCCATGGTAAGGCAACACCCGTGGGATACCGTGCGTGAGGCCGCAATGTGATATGATGTGTTACCGGCTAGATCGATGTGACTTGGAATCGGGGTCCTGACACCGACAGGAGCCAAAGAATATTCTCAAGTATTAGCAGCTGAGTTGTCAATTCAACCACACCTAAAAGAATTAATATCTGTAGCAAAATATTTAGTAGCAAAGTAGTATGGAAGTAACGGTAACAATGGCAAAAGTAATAGTAGCAGTTTTGTAGCAATCGTAACATTGGCAACGGAAAAGTAACAGAGCAAAGATCAATATGAAACGAACTCGTAGGCAATGGATCAATGATGGATAATTATGTCGGATGGCATTCATCATGCAACTGTTATAACATAGGGTGACATAGATCGAGCTCAAATTCATCAATATAATGTAGGCATGTATTCTAAATATAGTCATACGTGCTTATGGAAAAGAACTTGCATGACATCTTTTGTCCTACCCTCTTGTGGAAGCGGGGTCCTATTGGAAACTAAGGGATATTAAGGCCTCCTTTTAAAAGAGAGATGGACCAAAGCATTAGTACTTAGTGAATACATGAACTCCTCAAACTACGGTCATCACCGGGAAGTGTCCTGACTATTGTCACTCCGGGGTTGCCGAATCATAACACGTAGTAGGTGACTATAACTTGCAAGATCGGATCAAGAACACAAATATATTCATGAAAACATAATAGGTTCAGATCTGAAATCATGGCAGTCGGGCCCTAGTGACAAGCATTAGGCATAGCAAAGTCATAGCAGCATCAATCTTAGAACATAGTGGATACTAGGGATCAAACCCTAACAAAACTAACTCGATTACATGGTAAATCTCATCCAACCCATCACCGTCCAGCAAGCCTATGCTGGAATTACTCACGCACAGCGATGAGCATCATGAAATTGGTGATGGAGGATGGTTGATGATGATGATGGCGAGTATTTCCCCTCTCCCGAGCCCAAAACGGACTTCAGATCCACCCTCTCGAGGAAGAAGAAGGCTTGACGGCGGCTCCGTATCGTAAAATGCGATGAATCCTTCTCTCTGTTTTTTTTCTCCTTGAACGTGAATATATGGAGTTGGAGTTGAGGTCGATGGAGGTCCACAAGGACAGAGGGCGCTCCCTCCACCCTTGTGGCCAAGGTGTGCTTTCTCCAATATTTTTTATTTATTCCAAAACTGATCTCCTTGAAGTTTCAGGTCATTCCGAGAACTTTTATTTCTACACAAAAATAACACCATGGCAATTCTACTAAAAATAGCGTCAGTCTGGGCTAGTTCCATTCAAATCATGCAAATTAGAGTCCAAAGAAAGGGCAAAAGAGTTTGGAAAAGTAGATACGATGGAGACGTATCATCCCTCACGGCAAATGGCGATTCCACGACACCCAAACAGCTCGCCCGACGTCACGGGCACACCGGGGAGACGCCAACTCGGCGCAGATCGTGCGTGGAAACTACATCGCGTTGAAGCTGTGGCACTCACCTGGAACGGGTCTGAACCTGTGGTCCACCAACCACCCGAGAAATATTCCATTTTTCTAAACAGAGAGCCTCTGAAGAAACTGCCGCCCAGCCGAGGCAAAATGACGCTGAGGTCGCAAGCCGGACAACCCACATGTAAGGGCATATTTCTCCCTATGTGGTTTTGGTGATTGATGACAATGCATTTGCGGACTAATCGAGTGCGTTGAGCATTTCAGATATCTCATGTCTAGGCACAAGACGACTCGGTGCCCCTCGGAACCTATCGAAGACAGCGGTTCTCTATGTTTCTTTTCAGTGGATTTGAGTCGTAGGAAAGCCGTACTATTAAGAGGCGGTCCGCTTCAGAAAGGTTAGGGTGGAATCAACACCTACACATCTATTCCTTTGCACCACCTTTCCTTCGCTTCGATGGAGCACCATCCATTTATCCTTGTCTCTGTGATATGAAGGCTGCCAAGTGCTAAAGCCTCTACGGCGTGCGGTAGTACTCCTCAAGGGAACAGTAGTACCGTAGGGGCACGCGGTAGTACCGCTCAGGCTTGCGGTAGTACCGCGCCAAGCGGTAGTACCGCTCCTGGCGAGCGGTAGTACCGCCGCCTCCAGCCCTGATGCTGGCGCATGTGGAAGTAGGCGCGAAAGTAATTTTTCACTTCCGCCCCTACGCAGCAGTACCGCTCCCTGTGAGCGGTAGTACCATGCCAGATTTTTGCACAGTGCTAAACTCAGAGGAAGTAGTCACGGAAGTAATTTATTAATTCCGTGCATCTTCCTGCGCTAGGAGAGCCCTGCCCTATGGTAGTACCATAGGGGCGCGTGGTAGTACCGCTCATTGCCTAGTGGAACAGGACCTCATCTGGCCTCTACCGCATGAGCGGTAGTACCGCAACATAAAGCAGCAGTACTATAGCACCTTGCGGTAGTACTGCGAGCGTGTGCGGTAGTACCGCGTCTCGCGGGCTGAGTGAGGGGGTAACAGTTGGATCTTTTCCCCCACTATATAAAGGGGGTATTCTTCCCCAAGAATACCACCTCTTCCCTCCCCAAGCTCCATTGTTTCTCAAACCTCCATTTTCGCCTGATCTCTCTCCCTAGCCAATGAAACTTGTTGATTTTCTAGGGATTGGTGGAGAAGGCCCCGATCTACACTTCCACCAAGAGAAATTTGATTCCCCCACTAATCCCTTGCGGATCTTGTTACTCTTGGGTGTTTGAGCACCCTAGACGGTTGAGGTTACCGTGGAGCCATATTCTATTGTGGTGAAGCTTCGGCGTGTCGTTGGGAGCCTCCAATTAAGTTGTGGAGATAGCCCCAACCTTGTTTGTAAAGGTTCGGTCACCGCCTCCAAGGGCACCAATAGTGGAATCATGGCATCTCGCATTGTGTGAGGGCGTGAGGAGAATATGGTTTCCCTAGTGTCTTCTTGGGGAGCATTGTGCCTCCATACCGCTCCAACGGAGACGTACTTCCTCTCAAAGGGAAGGAACTTCGGTAACACATCCTCGTCTCCACCGGCTCCACTCTTGGTTATCTCTTACCTTTACTTGTGCACGCTTATATTGTGTTGTATCCCTTGCTTGATTGTGTGCTTGTTGTTGTTGCATGATATAGGTTGCTGACCTAGTTGCATATCTAGACAACCTATTTTGATGCTAAGTTTAATTTGGTAAAGAAAAGCTAAAAATTGTTAGTTGCCTATTCACCCCCTCTAGTCAACCATATCGAACCTTCAATTGGTACTAGAGCCTCGTCTCTTTATTAAGGACTTTGCCATACGAAGAGTATGGTTGGCACCACAAACGAGGTGGAGGGGCACTCCGGTGCGAATCCTACCGTGTCTGCGGCCGATGCGGGATCCTCGGTCTCATGAGGAGTTCAATGTGGCCTTGGACACATTGAAAACCTCCATGACGACCGAGGTCAAAGGCATGCTTAAGAATTTTCTTGATGGTATTAAACTATCCACCGCACCGTTGGAAATGGTCGATCCCACTAACAAGGTGACGGATGCTAACTCCAACAAGGGGGAGGCTACTAGTGATCAAGTTCCTTTGCCTAGTGGTAGAAGTGGGAGTGGCATATTTTCCCATGTTGAACCTCCACTTACTTATGGAGGACCGGTTCCCTCCACGCATATGAATCATGTTGGTCCTCCTCCTAAGCATGTGAAAAATGAGGATTTTGCGTCTTGGGTATATCGCTTTAAACGCCATTTAAATCATAGTTCTACTAACCTTTGGAGAATTATTGAGCAAGGTTTCTACCCGCACGACCCAAGCAACTTCACTCCTAGAGAAGTCGCGGATCATCAATTCAACAAGTCCGCTCTCTTCATTCTCCAAGAGGCCATTCCTCCCAAAGATATCGCGCACCTCCGTCCTTCAACCGTTGCCAAGGAAGCATGGCAACATGTTGTTTCCATTTACAAGGGAAGCGCAAGCATTCAACGCTCAAACTTTGAAGTGGTGCAAGATGAAGCCGATGAGTTTGCAATGATTGAAGATGAAGAACCTCGAGAGCTTTACGGGAGATTAACCACTCTCGCGGTCTCACTCCGAGATCATGGGAGCAAGGATACACATGACAATTGGATCAAGCGCAAGTTTATGAAGGCCATGATGCCTTACCATAAGTCCATGTCCTCTGTCATCCGTCAAAGGCCGGAATTTCACGCCTTGTCCTCAAGTGAAGTGTTGGATGAGTTTGTTGCAATGAGGATCTTGGAAAAGACCACCGACAATGCGGTGTTGCATTCTCAACGATCAAAGAAGGCCAACCTTGCTTTGAAGGCCAAGTATAGTGTGGAAGAATAGGGTGAAGAGGAATAAGAGGAGTGTTGCCCCGAAGATGCCAAATATGCTTATCATGAGCACATGGCTCTTGCTTCACGGCAATTTTGGAGCAAGAAGAACTCAAGGCCCAACTTCAACAAGAACAACTCAAGTGGCGCCAAGGGCAAGCAACATGTGAGGATATGCTATAATTGCGGCAATGTGAGCCACTTTGTTGTGGATTGCCCGTACGAGAAGAGGGAAGACAATGGTGGCAAGCTTATCCGAAAATACAAGGCCAAGTCCTTCCCCAACAAGAACAACTTCACCAAGAAGACTCCTCCGAAGGGGTTGGTGGCACAAGAAGAGTACAATGAGGATGATGATGATGAAGACGGTGAGACGGTTGCCATGGCCTCCATTGCCACTGCAACAACTCCACGGGTGTCCCTCTTCGACTCACCCAACGAGAACATCACCTCCAAGTGCCTCATGGACAAAGCCACCAACAAGGTAACCCCCAACATCAAAACTACCATCACTACTAATCCTTCCTTGACGGATTTCATTGATGAAAGTGAGGGGACGAAGGAGGAGGAGAATGAATTTGAGTCTTTAGTAAGCTCAAGGGTAAATCCAAGAAGCACTTTGTTGCTCTCTTGGAAAAACTTGGTGAAGCCAATGACATGATCGAGGCTCACGAAGAAACCATCTCTAAGATGGAAGGGCATGGTCATGACTATGCTGATGAGATATCTGATCTCTCTAATGTGCTTGAGGAAGAGCGTGGTCATCATTTGGCTCTTGAGGAGTCACACAACGATGATCATGCTAAATTAAAGAAAGATGTTGATCATGCTCTTATTGTATCTCGTGTGCTCAATTCCGTGAAGGCCAAACTTGGGGTTGACCATGCTAGACTCAAGGAGGAGTTTGATATACTTGACAAGGCTCATAAGGCCTTGAAGAGTGCTCATGCTAGCCTCATAGAGTCTCATGATAAACTCCAAGTGAAGCTAACCAAGGAGAAAGCCACATTTCCTCATATGGTTTTAATTGATAATGCAAATGTTACTAACCCATGTTGTGAGCATGTGCATCTTGTGGATGAGAATGCCAAGTTGAAGGAGCAACTTTTAGAAAGGCCTTGTGTCTTGCGTACAAGGTGAGAAGAACCTCAACGACCTTTTGAGCAATCAAAAGGAAGTTGTGGGCAAGGAGGGAATTGGGTTTGCACACAAGCCCAAGAATAAGAAGAAGAATGACAAGGCCAAACGACCTCCTCCTCTTAAGCAAACTTTTGTAAAGGAGGGAGAGGGTGCTTCTAAGGAGAAGAAGAACAATGTGAAGGGTGGTGGGGTCAAGAAGGGCAATGCCACTCCTTCCAACAAAGTCGGCGACTTTAACCATTTTATGTGTTATGCCATGCTAGTGATGGGCATGTTTATGCCAAATTTGTTGGTTCTTCTGATGAGTAAATTGAATGGTCTATTTGGGTTCCTAAGACCCTTGTTACTAACATCAAAGGACCCATTACAAAATGGGTACCTAAAACCAAGCATTGATCTCTTGTAGGTGTTTGCTTCTGGTGGGGGATCATGGTTGCTCGATAGTGGAGCCACAAATCATATGACCAGAAGTAAGGACTTGGTGGTGGACGTGCACAAGGTTTCATCTATGCCCACCAATGTCGAGTGGGGTGATGCCTCATCTTCTAAGGTATTGGGTCTTGGCAAGGTTATCATTTCTTATGATCTCACGATCGAGAAGTCATGCTTGTTGAGTCCCTTGCATACAACTTACTTTCCGTTCATCAACTTGCACTCATGGGCTTTGCCACTTTCTTTGATATTGATACCGTGGCCCTCTTGTGGAGCAAGACTCTTAAAGTAGCCTTTGTTGGGCATGTCGAGAATGGTCTTTATGTGATTAACTTTTCGGAGCGACCCACTAAGACCGTGACATGCCTAAGTGCTAAAGTTGACGTGGGATGGCTTTGGCATCGCCGTTTAGCCCACGTCAATATGAGATCTTTGCAAAGTCTTCTCAAGGGGGACCATGTCCATGGACTAAAAAATGTTAGTTTTACCAAGGATTGTGCTTGCAGTGCTTGTATCGAAGGAAAGCTACATGAGAAGGCTCACCCACCCACGACTATCATCTACTCGAAGAGGCCCTTGGAGCTCCTTCACATGGATCTCTTTGGGCCTCCATACTTTGATAGTCTTGGGGGTAGAAAGTATTGCTTGGTGATTGTGGATGATTATTCAAGATACACATGGGTATATTTCTTCAAGAGGAAGAGTGAGACCCAACAAACCGTCATCGATTTTGCAAATGAAGCTCAACGTCAACACAATGCAAAGATCTTGATGATAAGAAGTGACAACGGCATCGATTTCAAGAACTACACCTTGGATGAGTTTCTAAGTGATGAGGGGATCAAGCATCAATATTCCTCACCTTACACCCCTCAACAAAATGGGGTAGCGGAGAGGAAGAACCGGACTTTGATGGATGCGGCAAGGACCATGATGGCGGAGTTCAAGTCTCCTTACAACTTTTGGGCCGAGGCCATTGATACGTCTCCAACGTATCTATAATTTTTGATTGCTCCATGCTATATTATCTACTATTTTGAACATTATTGGGCTTTATTGTCCACTTTTATATTATTTTTGGGACTAACCTATTAACCGGAGGCCCAACCCAGAATTGCTGTTTTTGCCTATTTTAGGGTTTCGAGGAAAAGGAATATCAAACGGAGTCCAAACGGAATGAAACCTTCGGGAACGTGATTTTCTCACCGAACATGATCCAGGAGACTTGGACCCTACGTCAAGAAACAAAGGAGAAGGCCACTAGGTAGGGGCGCGCCCTCCACCCTTGTGGGCCCCCTGTTGCTCCACCGACGTACTCCTTCCTCCTATATATACCTACGTAACCCCAAACGATCAGATACGGAGCCAAAACCCTAATTCCACCGCCGCAACTTTCTGTATCCACGAGATCCCATCTTGGGGCCTGTTTCGGAGCTCCGCATTGAGGAACCCCTTGTGTCCGAAGGAGAAGGCCAATGTTCCACTCAAGTGGATCCATCACTAAACCAAGACCCACACGCTTCCAAAGAACAAAGTGAAGGACCTCAACCAAATGAACAAGATCAAGGGAAAGACCAACCTCGAGATGGTGGTGAACCACCGAGTGATGCCCAAGGTCAAGTTCTTTCCACCGAGCAAGTTCGAGATCAAGAGCATGCTCAAGATCAAGAACAAGCTCAAGAGGACGCTCAAGATGATCAAGTTACCGCTCCTCAACTCTCTCTTGAGGAGGAATTGGATCGTCGTGTGATACGTCTCCAACGTATCTATAATTTTTTATTGTTCCATGATGTTATATTATCAATCTTGGATGTTTTATAATCATTTTATATCATTTTTGGTACAAACCTATTGACATAGTGCCAAGTGCTAGTTGCTGTTTTTTGCATGTTTTTTACATCGCAGAAAATAAATATAAAATGAGGCCCAAATGCAACGAAACTTTAAGGAGATTTTTTATGGACCAGAAGACACCTAATGGGCCAAGGCTGCGCCTGGGGGGTACTCCGAGGAGAGCACAACCTGCCAGGGCGCGCCAGGAGGCCCAGGCGCGCCCTGGTGGGTTGTGCCCACCACGGGTGCCCCCTGGACCTCCTCTTTGCTCTATAAATACCCCAATATTCCAGAAACCCTAGGGGAGTCGACGAAAATCAATTCGAGCCATCGCAGAGTCCAGAACCACCAGATCCAATGTAGACACCATCACGGAGGGGTTCACCACTTCCATTGGTGCCTCTCCGGTGATGCGTGAGTAGTTCTTTGTAGACCTTCGAGTCCGTAGTTAGTAGCTAAATGGCTTCCTCTCTCTTGTTTGATTCTCAATACAATGGTCTCTTGGAGATCCATATGATGTAACTCTTTTTGCGGTGTGTTTGTTGGGATCAGATGAACTTTGAGTTTATGATCAGATCTATCTTTTTATATCCATGAAAGTTATTTGGGTTTCTTTTATCTCTTAAATGCATGATTGCTTATAGCCTCGTATTTCTTCTCCGATATTTGGGTTTTGTTTGGCCAACTTGATCTATTTACCTTGCAATGGTAAGAGGTGCTCTGTAGTGGGTTCGATCTTCCGGTGCTTGATCCCATTGACAGAAGGGGAACCAACATGTATGTATCGTTGCTACTAAGGATAAAACGATGGGGTCTATCTCTACATAGATAGATCTTGTCTACATCTTGGAATCATTCTTATTGCATTACTCCGTTTCCCCAAGAACTTAATACACTAGATGCATGCTGGATGGTGGTCGATGTGCGGAGTAATAGTAGTAGATGCAGGAAGGAGTCCGTCTACTAATCTTGGACGTGATGCCTATATGATGATCATTGCCTGGATATCGTCATGATTATTTGAAGTTCTATCAATTTCCCAACAGTAATTTGTTTACCCATCATTTGCTATTTTTCTCGAGAGAAGCCACTAGTGAAACCTACGGCCCCCGGGTCTCTTTCTCATATTATTTGCCTTCGTGATCTACTTTTATTTGCCTTTTATTTTTAGATCTACTAAGCCAAAAATACCTCGCTACAATTTACTTTGTTTGGCGTTTGATCTATCAATATTTAGAACTCTCTCACGTCCGTTTGCCAATTTCTGGCGCCGCTACCTGAAAGGGATTGACAACCCGTTTTACACGCCGGGTTGCAAGTAGTTGTTATTTGTGTGCTGGTGTTGTTTACGTTGTGTTGCTTGGTTCTCCTACTGGTTCGATAACCTTGGTTTCACATCTGAGGGAAATACCTACCGCCGCTGTGCTGCATCATCCCTTCCTCTTTGGGGAAATACCGATGTAGCTTCAAGCGACATCATTGTGCCGCCAAGATTGTGTCCAAGCTCACTACCAAAGATCATCTCATGAAGAATGTGCTTGGAAGCTTAAAAAAGGGGGTAAGCACTCATAGACAATTAGCAACCTATTGTGAACATCACGCGTTTATTTCTTGTGTTGAACCCCAAAAGGTCTATGAGGCGCTCGAGGATCCGGATTGGCTTAATGCCATGCATGAAGAACTCAACAACTTCGAGCACAACAAGGTCTGGAGATTGGTTCCAAGGCCAATGGAGAACCATAATGTTATTGGAACCAAGTGGATATTCAAGAACAAGCAAGATGCTCACGTGATTATTGTTCGCAATAAGGCTCATTTGGTAGCACAAGGCTACTCCTAAGTCGAGGGTATCGACTACGGTGAAACCTTTGCTCCCGTTGCCCGCCTTGAATCTATTCGTTTGTTGATTGCTTATGCAACTCATCATAACTTCAAGTTGCAACAAATGGATGTCAAGAGTGCTTTTCTTAATGGTCATATTAGTGAGTTGGTGTATGTTAAACAACCCCTGGGGTTTGAGGATCCCAAGTTCCCCAATCATGTGTACCAACTCGATAAGGCACTCTATGTCCTTAAATAAGCCCCACGTGTGTGGTATGACCACCTTACCGAGTTGTTGCAAGATCGTGCGTTTGAAATTGGGAAAATCGACCCCACTCTTTTTACTAAGAAGGGGAGTTTTTTGTATGCCAACTATATGTTGATGATATTATCTTTGGTTCTCCTAACAAAGCTTTCAATGAGGAGTTTGCCGCTCTCATGACCTTGAAGTTCAAGATGTCCATGATGGGAGAGTTGAAGTTCTTTCTCGGGTTCGAAATCAAACAAAGAAGAGAAGGAACCTTCATCAACCAAGCCAAATACACTCAAGACATGCTCAAGAGATTCAAGCTAAGTGATGTCAAGCCGGCTTTGTAACACCCCGGATGTAACTTTCCCTATTTGTACTCCAACTCTTGCCGTTTCCAGCGTTAAGTTATATTATTTCCTCGGGTTCGGGTTTTCGTCTCTGTGTGTTGTTGTCGTTGTCATGCATCTCATATCATGTCATCATGTGCATTGCATTTGCATACGTGTTCGTCTCTTGCATTCGAGCATTTTCCCCGTTGTCCGTTTTACATTCCGGCGCTTCGTTCTCCTCCGGTGGTCATTTCTAGCTTTCTTTCATGTGTGGGGATTAAACATTTCCGGATTGGACCGAGACTTGCCAAGCGGCCTTGGTTTACTACTGGTAGACCGCCTGTCAAGTTTCGTATCATTTGGACTTCGTTTGATACTCCAACGGTTAACCGAGGGACCGAAAAGGCCTCGTGTGTGTTGCAGCCCAACACCCCTCCAATTTGGCCCCAAAACCCACCAAACTCTGCTCCATGTCCTAGAGCGTTCGATTACGATCGCGTGGCCGAAAACCGCACCTCATTTGGACTCTCCTAGCTCCACTTATGCCTATAAATAGACCCCCCGTTTTTCGGATCTCTCTCCCTCTCCGAAACCCTAAATCCCCTCCGCCGGCCGGACATTGTCCGACCCGGCCGGACACACCGCCGCCGCCCTATCCCGCTGCGCCACGTGGCCTCCGCCACCTACCACCGCCGCCGGCCCGGGAGGCCCGATCCGGGCCCCCGCGAGCCCGAAGTCCCCGCCGCCAGGCCGCCTCCTCTCTCCGCCGCCTCCCTCGACTCAGGCGGGCGCCGCCGCCGCGGGCCGCCTCGCCACCGCTCCGCCCCGAGCCGAGCCGGAGCTCGCCACTCCACCGCTGCCTCGCCGCGCCGGCGAGCTCGGACCGCATCGCCGCCCCACGCCGCGGTCGGTCGCGCCGTCCCCGCCGCCTCTCCGATCCCCGCCGGCCGGATCCGGTGAGGTCCGGGCCCGGGAGACCTCACCGCCGTTCGTCCCGCTCTGGCCGCCGTCGTCTCCGTCATCTCCGGCGACCTCCGTGAACAGTGCAGCGCCGCGCCTCGGTTTCCGTGCAACCCTAGATCTGGGGTTGTTTTTTTCTCTAAGTCTTTAAATTTTCAGCCCAAGTTGCTCTGTTCGAGGTTCCTTAACTTTGTACCCGTAGCTCCGATTCATGCATATAGCATATCAAAATGTTCGTCTCGAGGAGTACATCGTTTCGTTCAATTACATAATTTTCATTTGAGTTCATCTTGATGCCCGAAATGCTGTTAGAAGGAGGCTTCATGAGTTATTTGTCAGATCTGCTAGTTCATCTTAGACTTTTGTCATTTTTGCCATGATTGTTGTGTGCATGATATGCCTGTGAGTCCTTCATATGTTTTGTTAAGCATCTTGTTATATTTCCAGAGGTGCAACCCATGCATTTTTAGGATGTGTGTGGTGACTTGTGCAAGCTTGCAAAGTGAGGCACCCGGTAAATCTGTTTTCAGGGACTTAGTAGTTTTCACTAAGTCTGGGATTATTTAGTTCATGATGCCATATGTTCGTGTTGTTTCCTAGTGATCCATGCCTCTTTTGAGGATGATCAGTAAAGGAGTTTTGTTAATCTTGTTATGCTCTATCCATCCATGTCTTTGTTTGTAATTATGGAGCAACCTAGCTTGAGTCAATCGAGCTCTACTTTTGCTTCGTTGTGAATCTGGGCAGATCGTCAACTTGTTTGCTATTTTGCCGATGTTATTGTAGTTGATCCGTGCATGATATGACATTGTTCTTGCCATGTCTAGCTTGTATTTTGTGCCTTCTTTATGGGTGTATGCTTGTCTTTCCATGACTTGCACCATGGTGAGTGCATCGAGCTCGTAAACATGCCTTCATGAGTTATGTTTCAGCATGTCCCAGTTTTCACTAAGTCTGAAAACTAATTATGTTTTTGCGATGTTCGTGTGCTTGTTAGTATATTTTTTGATCCCTTTTGGCTCAAGGTCACTAAGGGACTTTTGTTAAGCTTGTTGAGTAGCTCTATGCCATGTCTTTCTTTGTCATGTTCAGGTCCTGTAGCATGTTGTTTTGCTGCTCCGAAGAGGGCTATATGATCTGAAATTTCAGACAAGTGTTAATTTCACCAAGTCTGAAATCTGTTTTGCATTTGCGTTTTTGCCATGCTTGTTTAAACCTCATAATGGATGAATTGGCCATGGCTCAGTGCTAGTATTTTGTTAAGCATCTTGTGTGCATCCCTGCCATGTATTTTGTTGTCATGTTTGGGTGCTGTAGCATGTTCATTTCATTGCATTTAGATGCCTACTTGCTGTAAATCGCAGACCGGTGTCATTCTTAAATCGCTTGCCATTTCCAAACCGTAACTCCGATTCTGGCGTTCTTTATATCGTTTTCAAGAGATTTCATCTCATCTTTCCAGTGGCACACTTGGATTTCCAAGTTGAGGCCAGATTCATGCATTTCCTGTCATATCTTGCATTTTGCATTCCGCATCGCATCCCGCATAGCATATCATCATTGCATCGTGTCGCTTGATCCTTGCACATGGTTGATTGTATCCTTGTTGCTTGTTTGTATTGTTTGGGTAGAGCCGGGAGACGATTTCTCTAATGAGGAGTCCGTTGAGTTTGCTCTTGAGGATCCAGTCAACTCTGACAACTGTGCAGGCAAGATGATCATACCCTCGAAATCACTACTATCTTTGCTATGCTAGTTTGCTCGCTCTTTGCTATGCCATTGCTACGATGCCTACCACTTGCTTTTCAGCCTCCCAAATTTCCATGTCAAACCTCTAACCCACCATTGTCCTAGCAAACCGTTGATTGGCTATGTTACCGCTTTGCTCAGCCCCTCTTATAGCGTTGCTAGTTGCAGGTGAAGATTGGAGGCCGTTCCTTGTTGGAACATCTTTTATTTACTTGTTGGGATATCATTATATTGCCATGTTATCTTAATGCATCTATATACTTGGTAAAGGGTGGAAGGCTCGGCCTCTCGCCTAGTGTTTTGTTCCACTCTTGCCGCCCTAGTTTCCGTCATATCGGTGTTATGTTCCCGGAGTTTGCGTTCCTTACGCGGTTGGGTTATAATGGGAACCCCTTGATATTTCGCCTTTATTAAAGCTTGTCCAGCAATGCCCAACATTGGTCTTACCATTTGCCACCTAGCCTCTTCTTTCCCTTGGGTTCTGCAGACTCAAGGGTCATCTTATTTTAACCCCCCCGGGCCAGTGCTCCTCTGAGTGTTGGTCCAAACTAGAGCCCCTTGCAGCGCCACCTCGGGGAAACTTGAGGGCTGGTTTTAGTTGTACGGATTGCTTATCTGAGTGTGCCCTGAGAAAGAGATATGTGCAGCTCCTATCGGGATTTGTCGGCACGTTCGGGCGGTGTTGCTAGTCTTGTTTTAACCTGTCGAAGTGTCTTGAGTTACCGAGATACCGAGTCTGATCGGAACGTCTTGGGAGGAGGTCTATTCCTTCGTTGACCATGAGAGCTTGTCATGGGCTAAGTTGGGACTCCCCTGCAGGGATTGAACTTTCGAAAGCCGTGCCCGCGGTTATGGGCAGATGGGAATTTGTTAATGTCCGGTTGTCGATAACTTGAACCTTAACTTAATTGAACTGAATCAACTGAGTGCGTTGCCGTGATGGCCTCTTCTCGGCGGAGTCCGGGAAGTGGACATGGTGTTGGAGTAATGCTTGCACAAGTTGTTCCTCTAGTTTTTCACGCTCGCGCTTTGCCTCCTCTTCTCGTTCTCTTTTGCGAATAAGATAGGCACCATATATGCTAGTCGCTTGCTGCAGCTCCACATATATTTTGCCTTACCCTTCCTATAAGCTTGAATAGTCTTGATCGCGAGGGTGCGAGATTGCTGAGTCCCTGTGGCTCACAGATTACTATTACACCAGATGCAGGTCCAGGAGATTCCGCTCCAGGTGACGAGTACGAGCTGAAGTGGGAGTTCGACGAGGACTCTCAACGTTATTATGTTTCTTTTCCCGACGATCAGTAGTGGTGCCCAGTTGGGGGTGAACGGGACCGTTGTCGCATGTTGGGTTCTCCTTTATTTTGGCGCCGTAGTCGGGCCATGAGTGTTTGGATGATGTAATGTTATTTATGTACATGATTGACGTGGCGAGTGTAAGCCAACTATGTTATCTCCCTTTTTATCTTATTGCATGGGATGTTGTGAAGATATCCTAACTTGCGACATATGCCTTCAATGCGATTATATCTCTAAGTCGTGCCTCGACACGTGGGAGCTATAGTTGCATCGAGGGTGTTACAAGTTGGTAATCAGAGCCTTCCCCGACCTTAGGAGCCCCATTGCTTGATCGTTTTTTTAGCGGCCGAGTTGTGTCTAGAAAAATGTTTTGAGTCATTTAGGAATTATATATCGGAGAGTTTAGGAATTCTTTTTACTTCCCAGTCTCCTCATCGCTCTGGTAAGGCATCCTGACGTAGAGTTTTGACTCTTCTCTTCTCAAATTTCACAAAAAAAAATTTAGGATCACGCGAGTATCTTGGAATCGTTCCGATGGCTTATGATGAGAACATTGTCTTGGTGCCTCCTGTCAGGGGTTTAGTGGAAGTGTCCCGGGGAGTTGAGCTCTGAGGTGTTGTCATCATAATTTTATCGTTGCAATTCTGGAATACTTGAGTTTAGTACGCCGACATCGAAAATCTCTTTTATGCAGTTCATTGGTGAGATACCTCGACGCCACCCAGTACTGGGCGGGAGTTCGGGAGTATCGCCATAACTTGTATAACGGATGCTTTTCGAAGGTTGAGGTAGATGGTTTCCGAAGGTTTCTTGGTTATGTGTTGAAGGATGGATACAGCTGGATGTAGGATTTGCTAGTTTGGGTGAGATATTATGCTTCCCCTGTATCCCCAACACCTGATTGCATAACCGGAAAGGTTTGTGAGTTTCGTAGGTGGGAATTCTAGTAGCTCTAGTTCTTATTCCACGGATATTGGTTTGAGATTGGGATTTCTTACCGATTATTCGTTCTTGATCCGTACCTTGCTGATTTATTTCTCTACCTTAATTCTATGTGGCTTCTCAATTTATGGATATGTGACCATTTCAAGAGGAATGCATTCGTTCATTTTGTTCGGATGTGCAGACTATATGTTGCAATTTTCATTCCGTTGGATTCAGCTTCAATATTTATCTATCAATGTGCTAATGGTGGTCAACCTCTTCCGGATGGCTCCTCCAACGCGCACGACTCCGGATCCTGATCCGCCACCACCTCCACCTCCTCCAGTGGCATGGCAAGCTGTGATGGCCGCAACCAATGCAAACACACAGCTGATCATGCAAATTCTCCAAGAGCGCAATCAAGGCAGTCAAGGGAATCAAGGCAGCAATCAGAGTCACTTTGCTACACTCAACCAATTCCTTGCTAACGGGCCAAAGACTTTCAGCAATTGTGTTGAGGCAATCGATGCTGACGATTGGCTTGTGGATCTGTGTAAGCATTTCGAGTGCAGTAATGTCAGGCCTGAGGACTTTGTCAAGTTCGCTTCCTTCCAACTCAAAGATCAAGCTGCAGAATGGTTCCAGCAGTACAAGGATTCCAGAGGTGGACGTGTTATCACTTGGGATGATTTCCGTCGAGATTTCCGAGCTCGTCATATTCCGCAGAGCGTGGTTGAAAGCAAGCGTGAGGAATTCCGCAATCTGAAGCAAGGCTCTTTGTCTGTCTATGACTGCAACAAGTTGTTCCAGAAGCTTGCCCGCTTTGCCAAGCAGGACGTGCCTGATGAGAAGAGCATGATATACCAGTTCAGGGGTGGTCTTAGAGAAGATATTCAGCTCGCTCTTGTCCTCTTCGAGCCCTTGAGATACGATGAGTTCTACAACATGGCACTGAAGCAAGAGGCTGCTCAGTTGAGGTGTGATGCTTCCAAGAAGCGAGTCAGAGATGCTACTCCTTCTTCCTCTACTCAAGTGGCCAAGCAGCAGAAGTTTTGGCTTCCTCCTCCTCCGTTCCGTCAGCCGTATCAGCAGAAGAGCAAAGGTGGCAGTGGTTCTTTCCACCCACCCAACCCTGGCTTTCAGAACAAGACTTCGTCTCAACCTCCAAGATTGAGTGCTCCGTATCACCGTCCGCTTTCAGAGGTCACGTGCAACAAGTGCCAACAGAAGGGTCACTATGCCAACAAGTGTCTCAACCAGAGGCGTCTTCCTCCTCCTCCTCCTGTCAGATCGGCAAGTACAGCTGTGGTCAAGCATAACCCCAAGCATGCCAAGGTCAATTTGATGAATGCGGCTCAGGCAGAGGACTCGTCAGATGTGATCATGGGTAACCTTCCTGTTAATGATATTCCTGCAAAAGTTCTTTTTGACACTGGTGCATCGCATTGTTTCATCTCGAGACCTTTTGCATCTAACCATGATTTTGTTACTCAAGTGTTGCCGAAGCCGTTGGCTATCGTCTCTCCGGCCCGTCAAATGACATCTCGAGTATGCGTTCCGGATGTTACTATCACCTTGGGTGACTATAAGTTCTTGTCCTCTCCAAATGTTCTTGGTGACTTGGATATTGATCTTATTCTCGGAATGGATTGGCTTTCTAAGCACAAGGCTCAGCTTGATTGTGCAGCCAGGCAGATTCAATTGACTCATTCGTCTGAGGATGTAATTGTCTTTGCTGCTCGGGATGATTCTATCCGTCTGTTTTCTCTCAATGAGAAGGGTGAATTGGATGCCATCTCTCAAATTCTAGTCGTTTGCGAATATCAAGACGTCTTTCCAGAAGAGCTCCCAGGAATGCCTCTGCACCGGCCAGTTGAATTCGTTATTGAACTTGAGCCTGGTACGGAACCTGTGTGCAAGCGTCCTTACAAGCTCGGACCTGAAGAGTTGAAGGAGCTGAAGAAGCAACTCGATGAGCAAGAAAGAATGGGTCTCATCCAGCCTAGTTCTTCTCTGTGGGGTTGTGGTGTTCTTTTTGTGAAGAAGAAGGATGGAACGGACCGACTTTGTGTTGATTACCGTCCAGTGAACAAGAAGACCATCAAGAACAAATACCCACTTCCCAACATCAATGAGCTGTTCGAACAACTCAAAGGTGCCCAAGTATTCTCCAAGCTTGATCTCCGTATGGGTTATCACCAGATTCGCATTCGTGAAGAAGATATTCCCAAGACAGCATTTAGAACAAGCTTTGGTTCATATGAATACACTGTCATGTCTTTTGGCCTCGCCAACGCTCCTCCGACGTTCTCTCGCATGATGAACTTCATCTTCAATGCCTACACCAATGACTTTGTTTTGGTCTATCTCGACGATATTCTGGTTTTCTCCAAGAACAAGGAAGATCATGTCAAGCACTTGCGTTTGGTTCTTGATAAGCTCAGAGAACATCAGTTCTACGCCAAGTTCTCCAAGTGCAAATTTTGGCTCGATGAGGTTCTTTATCTTGGTCATATCATCTCTGCCAAGGGCATTGCCGTGAATCCCGAGAAGGTGTCTGCAATTGTGAATTGGGAACCTCCTCAGAACGTGAAGCAACTCCGCAGTTTTCTCGGTCTCGCAAGCTATTGCCGAAGATTCGTTGAAAACTTTTCTAAGATTGCAAACCTCTCTCAAATCTTCTTCAGAAGCACGTCAAGTACGTTTGCTATGCCATTGCTACGATTCCTACCACTTGCTTGTCAGCCTCCCAAATTGCCATGTCAAACCTCTAACCCACCATTGTCCTAGCAAACCGTTGATTGGCTATGTTACCACTTTGCTCAGCCCCTCTTATAGCGTTGCTAGTTGCAAGTGAAGATTGGAGGCCGTTCCTTGTTGGAACATCTTTTATTTACTTGTTGGGATATCATTATATTGCCATGTTATCTTAATGCATCTATATACTTGGTAAAGGGTGGAAGGCTCGGCCTCTCGCCTAGTGTTTTGTTCCACTCTTGCCGCCCTAGTTTCCGTCATATCAGTGTTATGTTCCCGGATTTTGCGTTCCTTACGCGGTTGGGTTATAATGGGAACCCCTTGATATTTCGCCTTTATTAAAGCTTGTCCAGCAATGCCCAACATTGGTCTTACCATTTGCCACCTAGCCTCTTCTTTCCCTTGGGTTCTGCAGACTCAAGGGTCATCTTATTTTAACCCCCCCGGGCCAGTGCTCCTCTGAGTGTTGGTCCAAACTAGAGCCCCTTGCAGCGCCACCTCGGGGAAACTCGAGGGCTGGTTTTAGTTGTACAGATTGCTTATCTGAGTGTGCTCTGAGAAAGAGATATGTGCAGCTCCTATCGGGATTTGTCGGCACGTTCGGGCGGTGTTGCTGGTCTTGTTTTAACCTGTCGAAGTGTCTTGAGTTACCGAGATACCGAGTCTGATCGGAACGTCTTGGGAGGAGGTCTATTCCTTCGTTGACCATGAGAGCTTGTCATGGGCTAAGTTGGGACTCCCCTGCAGGGATTGAACTTTCGAAAGCCTTGCCCGCGGTTATGGGCAGATGGGAATTTGTTAATGTCCGGTTGTAGATAACTTGAACCTTAACTTAATTGAACTGAATCAACTGAGTGTGTTGCCGTGATGTCCTCTTCTCGGCGGAGTCTGGGAAGTGGACATGGTGTTGGAGTAATGCTTGTGCAGGTTGTTCCTCTAGTTTTTCACGCTCGCGCTTTGCCTCCTCTTCTCGCTCTCTTTTGCGAATAAGATAGCCACCATATATGCTAGTCGCTTGCTGTAGCTCCACATATATTTTGCCTTACCCTTCCTATAAGCTTGAATAGTCTTGATCGCGAGGGTGCGAGATTGCTGAGTCCCTGTGGCTCACAGATTACTATTACACCAGATGCAGGTCCAGGAGATTCCGCTCCAGGTGACGAGTACGAGCTGAAGTGGGAGTTCGACGAGGACTCTCAGCGTTATTATGTTTCTTTTCCCGACGATCAGTAGTGGTGCCCAGTTGGGGGTGAACGGGACCGTTGTCGCATGTTGGGTTCTCTTTTATTTTGGCGCCGTAGTCGGGCCATGAGTGTTTGGATGATGTAATGTTATTTATGTACTTGATTGACGTGGCGAGTGTAAGCCAACTATGTTATCTCCCTTTTTATCTTATTACATGGGATGTTGTGAAGATTTCCTAACTTGCGACATATGCCTTCAATGCGATTATATCTCTAAGTCATGCCTCGACACGTGGGAGCTATAGCCGCATCGAGGGTGTTACAGGCTTCCACTCCAATGCCCGTCAAATGCCAACTTGACATAGATCCCAATGGTAAAGCGGTGGATCCAAAGGTATATCGTTCTATGATTGGCTCCTTGCTTTACCTTTGTGCATCTAGACTGGATATCATGTTGAGTGTGGGAATTTGTGCACGGTTTCAAGCCGCACCTAAGGAAAGCCACTATGTGGCAGTCAAGCGAATCTTTTGATATTTGGCTCATACCCCAAACTTTGGCTTATGGTACCCTAGAGGAGCAAACATCAACCTCGTGGGCTTTCCGGACTATGATTGGGCGGGAGACAAAGTGGATAGGAAGTCAACTTCTGGAGGGTGCCAATTTCTTGGTTGCTCTTTGGTGAGTTAGTCTTCTAAGATGCAAAGTTGTGTGTCTCTCTCCTCCACCGAGGCCGAGTATGTGGCCGCCGGCAGCTGTTATGCTCAACTTCTATGGATGAGGCAAACTTTAAAGGATTACAGTTTCATTTGTGACAAAGTGCCTCTTTGTTGTGACAATGAAAGTGCCATCAAGATTTCTCTCAACCCGGGGCAACACTTCAAGACGAAGCATATTGAAATTCGGTATCACTTCATCCGGGATCACATTAGGCGAGGGGAGATTGAGATCAACTATGTCAACACTCATGATAACCTTGCATATATTTTCATGAAGTCTTTGGATGAAGCAAGATTTCACGAATTAAGGCATGAGCTAAATATCATTGATTTGAGCAATGTGGCTTGAACCTTTGCACACCTCACCATACTCATCTTGATGTCTTGTTTAGGTGTAGGCATGGACATAGGGGGAGTGTAGTTCTCTCAATGAACTCTTCCTCTCCCCATTATGCATAAATAGATCAACTCTTTCACGTTAGCCATTTTTATGGTACTTTTGCTTCAAAGATGAGTTTTGGTCATGGGCCCAAGGATAATTCTTCATGGTGCCATACCATTTGACTCAAACATAGGTGGCTCTGGCCGCCGCCCTCTCTTCTTGAGAGGTTTTGTTTCATTGTTTGGTCCTCGTTGTCTCGTTGCTTTCTTTTAGACCTTGTGTCTTGGTTTAGTTGTTTTCTTTTTGTGCGTCCTTTTGCTTGAAGTTGGTATTGCAAAGGCCTTCTTGTTTCTTTTTGTCGAAATGTACACTTTCTTGGGTTTGCGGTACTACGGTGGCAAGGCACGGTACTACCGCTGGAGGTGGGTGGCTCCTGTGTTTGATGTAGAATCCCTCCGTGATCGAATCCTCCTCCGATAGGACGCTGGAAAAGGTCCCTAGATGGGATATCACATGTACAGAAGGTTGCGGCGGTGGAAAAGTGGGTGTGCATCCAACTCGTTTGCTCACGAAGACCTAGGGCATTTTGAGGAAGCCCGTCATTGGAATATACAAGCCAAGTTCTATAATGAAAATTCCCACTAGTATATGAAAGTGATATCATAGGAGACTCTCTGTCATGAAGATCATGGTGCTACTTTGAAGCACAAGTGTGGTAAAAGGACAGTAGCATTGCCCCTTCTCTCTTTTCTCTCGTTATTATTATCATTATTATTGGGCCTTCTCTCTCATTTTTTGGCCTCTTTTATTATTTTATTTTTTCGTCCGGAGTCTCATCCCGACTTGTGGGGGAATCAGAGTCTCCGTCATCCTTTCCTCACATGGGACAATGCTCTAATAACAAAGATCATCACACTTTTATTTACTTACAACTCAAAAATTATAACTCGATACTTAGAACAAAATATGACTCTATATGAATGCCTTCGGCGGTGTACCGGGATATGAATCAAGAGCGACATCTATAAAAATGGCTTTCCCACAAATACGATGTCAACTACATGATCATGCAAAGCAATATGACAATGATGACACATGTCATAATAAACGGAACGGTGGAAAGTTGATGGCAATATATCTCGTAATGGCTATGGAAATGCCATAATAGGTAGGTATGGTGGCTGTTTTGAGGAAGGTATATGGTGGCTTTATGGTACCGCGAAAGTTGCGTGGTACTAGAGAGGCTAGCAATGGCGGAAAGGTGAGAGTGTGTATAATCCATGGACTCAACATTAGTCATAAAGAACTCACATATTTATTGCAAAAATCTATTAGTCATGAAACAAAGTACTACGCGCATGCTCCTAGGGGGATAGATTGGTAGGAAAAGACCATCGCTCGTCCCCGACCGCCACTCATAAGGAACACAATCAATAAATAAATCATGCTCCGATTTCACCACATAACAGTTCACCATACGTGCATGCTACGGGACTGACAAACTTTAACACAAGTATTTCTCAAATTCACAACTACTTACTAGCATGACTCTAATATCACCATCTTCATATCTCGAAACAATCATAAGGAATCAAACTTCTCATAGTATTCAATGCACTTTATATGAAAGTTTTTCATTATATCCCTCTTAGATGCCTATCATATTAGGACTAATTTTATAACCAAAGAAAATTACCATGTTGTTTTAAAGACTCTCAAAATAATATAAGTGAAGTACGAGAGTTCATCAATTTCTATAAAATAAAACCACCGCCGTGCTCTAAAAAGATATAAGTGAAGCTCTAGAGCAATTTTGCCAAGCTCAAAAGATATATAAGTGAAGCACATAGCGCATTCTAATAAATCATGATTCATGTGTGTCTCTCTCAAAAGGTGTGTACAGCAAGGATGATGTTTGCAAATTAAAAAGCAAAGACTCAAATCATACAAGACGCTCCAAGCAAAACACATATCATGTGGTGAATAAAAATATAGCCTCAAGTAAAGTTACGATAGGCGAAGACAAAAGAGGGGATGCCTTGGGCATCCCCAAGCTTAGGCTCTTGCCACTCCTTATTCCATAGTCCATCAAATCCGTACCCAGAAGTTGAAAACTTCACAACACAAAACTCAACAGAAAATCTCGTAAGCTCCATTAGTATAAGAAAATAAATCACCACTTTTGGTACTGTTGTGAACTCATTCTTTATTTATATTGGTGTAATATCTAATGTATTCCATCTTTTCCATGGTTCATACCCCCCCCCCCCCGATACTAGCCATAGATTCATCAAAATAAGCAAACAACACACGAAAAATAGAATCTGTCAAAAACAGAATAGTGTATAGCTATCTGGATATTTCTAATACTTTTGTAACTCCAACAATCCTGAGAAATTAGGAAGTCCTAGGAAATTTGTCTATTAATCTTCTGCAAAAAGAATCAGTATTTTATCATGCTCCTGCTAAAAATGAGAATTGTTTTCCTGAGCGCTAAAGTTTCTTTTTTTCAGCAAGATCAAATCAACTATTACCATAAGCTATCCCAAAGGTCTTACTTGGCATGAACACTAATTGAAACACAAAACCACATCTAACCAGAGGCTAGATGAAATAAAAAACATGGCTCTCCCTTCACGACAATTTTAGAGCAAGAAGAACTCAAGGCCCAACTTCAACAAGAACAACTCAAGTGGCGCCAAGGGCAAGCAACGTGTGAGGATATGCTATAATTGCGGCAATGTGAGCCACTTTGTTGTGGATTGCCCGTACGAGAAGAGGGAAGACAATGGTGGCAAGCTTATCCGAAAATACAAGGCCAAGTTCTTCCCCAACAAGAATAACTTCACCAAGAAGACTCCTCCCAAGGGGTTGGTGGAACAAGAAGAGTACAATGAGGATGATGATGATGAGGACGGTGCGACGGTTGCCATGGCCTCCATTGCCATTGCAACAACTCCACGGGTGTCCCTCTTCGACTCACCCAACAAGAACATCACCTCCAAGTGCCTCATGGACAAAGCCACCAACAAGGTAACCCCCAACATCAAAACTACCATCACTACTAATCCTTCCTTGACGGATTGCATTGATGAAAGTGAGGGGACGAAGGAGGAGGAGAATGAATTTGAGTCTTTTATGAGTAAGCTCAAGGGTAAATCCAAGAAGCACTTTGTTGCTCTCTTGGAAAAACTTGGTGAAGCCAATGACATGATCGAGGCTCACGAAGAAACCATCTCTAAGATGGAAGGGCATGGTCATGACTATGTCGATGAGATATCTGATCTCTCTAATGCGCTTGAGCGTGGTCATCATTTGGCTCTTGAGGAGTCACACAACGATGATCATGCTAAATTAAAGAAAGATGTGGATCATGCTCTTGTTGTATCTCGTGTGCTCAATTCCGTGAAGGCCAAACTTGGGGTTGACCATGCTAGACTCAAGGAGGAGTTTGATATACTTGACAAGGCTCATAAGGCCTAGAAGAGTGCTCGTGCTAGCCTCAAAGAGTCTCATGATAAACTCCAAGTGAAGCTAACCAAGGAGAAAGCCACATTTCCTCATATGGTTTTAATTGATAATGCAAATGTTACTAACCAGTGTGATGACCCACAAGTATAGGGGATCTATCGTGGTCCTTTCGATAAGTAAGAGTGTTGAACCCAACAAGGAGCAGAAGGAAATGATAAGCGGTTTCCAGCAAGGTATTCTCTGCAAGTACTGAAATAAGTGGTAACAGATAGTTTTGTGATAAGATAGTTTGTAATGAGCAAAAAGTAACAAAAGTAAATAAGGTGCAGCAAGGTGGCCCAATCCTTTTTGTAGCAAAGGACAAGCCTGGACAAATTCTTATAAGATGTAAAGCGCTCCCGAGGACACATGGGAATATCGTCAAGCTAGTTTTGATCACGTTCATATGATTCGCGTTTGGTACTTTGATAATTTGGTATGTGGGTGGACCGGTGCTTGGGTGCTGCCCTTACATGGACAAGCATCCCACTTATAATTAACCTCTATTGCAAGCATCCGCAAATACAACAAAACTATTAAGGTAAACCTAACCATAGCATGAAACATATGGATCCAAATCAGCCCCTTACGAAGCAACACATAAACTCGGGTTTAAGCTTCTCTCACTCTAGCAACCCATCATCTACTTATTACTTCCCAATGCCTTCCTCTAGGCCCGAATAATGGTGAAGTGTCATGTAGTCGACGTTCAGATAACACCACTAGAGGAGAGACAACATACATCTCATCAAAATATCAAACGAATACCAAATTCACATGACTACTAATAGCAAGACTTCTCCCATGTCCTCAGGAACAAAAGTAACTACTCACAAAGCATAAATTCTTGTTTATAATCAAGGGGGTATTAATATGCATATAGGATCTGAACATATGATCTTCCACCAATTAAACCAACTAGCATCAACTACAAGGAGTAATTAACACTACTAGCAACCTACTAGTACCAATCCTGGATTTGGAGACAAGAATTGGATACAAGAGATGAACTAGGGTTTTGAGATGAGATGGTGTTGATGAAGATATTGATGGAGATTGCCCTCTCCCGATGAGAGGAGCGTTGGTGATGATGATGGAGATGATTTCCCCCTCCGGGAGGGAAGTTTCCCCGGCAGAACAGCTCCGCCAGAGCCCTAGATTGGTTCCGCCAAGGTTGCGCCTCGTGGCGGTGGATTTTCGTCCGAGAAGATGGCTTATGATTTTTTTCCCATCGAAAGACTCCATATAGCAGAAGATGGCCACCAGAGGGCCACCAGGGGGCCCACGAGGTAGGGGGGCGCTCCCTGGGGGGTAGGGCGCGCCCCCCACCCTCGTGGGAAGGGTGTGGCCCCCCTGGTGAAGTTCTTGCTCTCGGTATTTTTTATATATTTGGAAAACATCTTCCGTGAAGTTTCAGGACTTTTGGAGTTGTGCAGAATAGGTCTCTAATATTTACTCCTTTTCCAGCCCAGAATCCCAGCTGTCGGCATTCTCCCTCTTTATGTAAACCTTGTAAAATAAGAGAGAATAGGCATAAGTATTGTGACATAATGTGTAATAACAGCCCATAATGCAATAAATATCGATATAAAAGCATGATGCAAAATACATGTATCAACTCCCCCAAGCTTAGACCTCGCTTGTCCTCAAGCGAAAAGCCGAAATCAAAAAATATGTCCACATGTTTAGAGATAGAGGTGTCGATAAAAATAAAATACGGACATGAGGGCATCATGATCATTCTTAGAACAGCAACTTACATAATTCTTTGTCATATAATATCTAATGCTAGAGTAATAATTCAATCACAATATCAAGTATGAATCGTAAACTTCATTGAAAACTAACAAACTACAATCTCAGTCATTGGAGCAATTGCAATTTATCATAACATAGGAAAGAGTCAATGTATAAGAGATTTTCAGCAAGTCCACATACTCAACTATCATATAATCTTTCACAATTGCTGACACTCATGCAATACTTATGGGTATGGAGTTTTAATCGGACACATAGAAAGATAGGGGCTTATAGTTTTGCCTCCCAACATTTTACCTCAAGGGTATGTCAACAGTAATAGTTCATGAAAACTCACATCCAATTAGCCATATATACCAGGATCTTTCCAACATATTGTGCTTGCCAAAGGATAAAATGTAAAAAGGAAGGGTGAAGATCACCATGACTCTTATGCAATGTAGGAGATAAAAGTAAAAGATAGTCCCTTCGCAGAGGGAAGCAGAGGTTGCCATGCGCTTTTATGGTTTGGATGCACAAAATCTTAATGCGAAAGAACGTCACTTTATATTGCCACTTGTGATATGGACCTTTATTATGCAGTCTGTCGCTTTTATTACTTCCATATCACACGCTCGTATAAATCTTATTTCTTCCACACCAATCAATCATACATATTTAGAGAGCAATTTTTATTGCTTGCACCGATGACAACTTACTTGATGGATCTTGCTCAATCCATAGGTAGATATGGTGGACTCTTATGGCAAGACTGGTTTAAGGGTATTTGGAAGCACAAGTAGTATCTCTACTTGGTGCAATGAATTTGGCTAGCATGAGGGGGAAAGGCAAGCTCATCATGTTGGAAAATCCAAGACAATATAATTTATCTCAGATGTAAGAAAACATAACCCATTACGTTGTCTTCCTTGTCCAATGTCAACTCTTTAGCATGTCATATTTTAATGAGTGCTCACAATCATAAAAGATGTCCAAGATAGTATATTTATATGTGAAGACTTCTCTTTCTTTATTACTTCCTATTAATTGCAACGATGACCAAAACTGTGTTTGTCAACTCTCAACAACTTTTATTCATCATACTCTTTCTATGTGAGCTCATTACTCTCCATAAGACTCATATCATCTCTTTGTTTCTTTTTACTTCTTTCTCTTTTCTTTTATTCCTTTAGGATCATGGCAAAATAATCAAGCCCTTGACTCAACACTAATCTTTATTATATAGCTCATGGACTTGATTACATAGAAGGATATTAAAGCAAAACTCATAATTAGATCATACTAAGAACTTTTATTCTACTAGATCAAGATATTACCAAAAGGATCGAACTAAGAAAAATGGTAAAGTTAAAAGTGATGGTGATACGATACCGGGGCACTCCCCCAAGCTTGGCAGTTGCCAAGTGGAGTGCCCATACCCATGTGATTATATCTCTTTTGCTGGTAAAGGAGATGGAGGTGATGATGATGGATAGTCGCACATCGAGCGTAGGAGGTCTTCTAACTTGCGGATAATGCCCTTGAGTGCGATGATATGCTCCTTCAACAAAATATTTTCACGTGTGAGATATTTATTTTGTATACGAGCTAACTCGATCATCTTGAAAGCTTCGATCTCAGTTGGGGTAAGAAGATTGTGATCAAGTTGAAGGATGTCTTCTGCTGCCGGAGCTTGGTCCTCCGTGGCCTTCTTGATCCCTTCATCCTTGTTGGTCTCCATGGGTTCTTCTCTCTTCAGCTCTATCTTCATTAGCCAAGCATCGTTGGCCTCATGGTTGGAGGAGGAGGGAGACGACATAGTGCCTGGCATTGACAACCCTGACAGAAAACATCTCAAAACAAAGACAGGAGATTTTTGCGTGATACAAGAGTCAAAACCCCGGGAGATTATATAATGAATTTTTATCGACCAAAATATGTATCATGCACGAAAACGGAGTCCGGAGAGCACACGAGGTGCCCACGAGGTAGGTGGCACGCCCAGTAGGGTAGGGCGCGCCCTCCACCCTCGTGGAGGCCTCGTGTCCTTCTCGGACTGCTGCTTATCTTTCTATTTTTCTAAATATTCCAAAACGGAGAAATATTGCCTTAAAAACTATTTTGGAGTCGGTTTACTTACCGTACCACATACCTATTCCTTTTCGGAGTCTAAAACGTTCTGGAAAGTGTTCGTTATGTATTCCTCCGGGGTTATGGTTTCAATAACATTGGTTTCAACATTTATGGGATTACCTGAGATATAGTGTTTGATTCTTTGACCGTTCACCACCTTCGGATTGGTGCCTTCGAAGTTGTTGATTTTTATGGCACTGGAACGGCAGACCTCCTCGATAACGTAAGGACCTTCCCATTTAGAGAGAATTTTTCCTGCAAAAAATCTTAAACGAGAGTTGTATAACAATACATAGTCACCTACATTAAACTCACGCTTTTGTATCCCTTTGTCATGCCATCTTTTAACTTTTTCTTTAAACAACTTGGCATTTTCGTCGGCTTGGGTTCTCCATTCATCAAGTGAGCTAATATCAAATAACCTCTTCTCACCGGCAAGTTTAAAATCATAATTAAGTTCTTTAATAGCCCAATAAGCCTTGTGTTCTAGTTCGAGAGGTAAATGACATGCTTTTCCATAGACCATTTTATACGGAGACATACCCATAGGATTTTTATATGCAGTTCTATAGGCCCATAATGCATCATCAAGTTTCTTGGACCAATTCTTTCTAGACCTATTAACAGTCTTTTGCAAAATTAATTTGAGTTCTCTATTACTCAATTCTACTTGACCACTAGACTGAGGGTGATAAGTGTTGGGAAAAGTAGTAATTTCAAAAAAAATCCTACGCACACGCAAGATCATGGTGATGCATAGCAACGAGAAGGGAGAGTGTTGTCTATGTACCATCGTAGACCGAAAGCGGAAGCGTTAGCACAACGCGGTTGATGTAGTCATACGTCTTCAAGATCCGAACGATCAAGTACCGAACGCACGGCACCTCCGAGTTCTGCACACGTTCAACTCGATGACGTCCCTCGAACTCCGATCCAGCAGAGCTTTGAGGGAGAGTTCCGTCAGCATGACGACGTGGTGACGATGATGATGTTCTTCCGACGCAGGGCTTCTCCTAAGCACCGCTATGATATGACCGAGGTGGATTATGGTGGAGGGGGGCACCGCACACGGCTAAGAGATCCAAGGGATCAATTGTTGTCTTTGGGGTGCCCCTGCCCCCGTATATAAAGGAGTGGAGGAGGGGGAGGGCCGACCCTCTCTATGGCGCGCCCTAGGGGAGTCCTACTCCCACCGGGATTAGGATTCCCCCTTTCCTAGTAGAACTAGGAGCCCTTCCAAGTAGTAGGAGTAGGAGGGAAGGAAAGGGAAGGGAAAAGGAGAAGGAAGGAAGGGGGCGCTCCCTCCCTAGTCCAATTCGGACCAGCCCATGGGGAGGGGTGCGGCCACCCTTTGAGGCCTTTCTCTCCTTTCCCGTATGGCCCATTAAGGCCCAATACGAATTCCCGTAACTCCCCGGTACTCCCGAAAATACCCGAATCACTCGGAACCTTTCCGATGTCCGAATATAGTCATCCAATATATCAATCTTTACGTCTCGACCATTTCGAGACTCCTCGTCATGTCCCCGATCTCAGGACTCCGACTACTTCGGTACATCAAAACACATAAACTCAAAATATAACCGTCATCGGACTTTAAGCGTGCGGACCCTACGGGTTCGAGAACTATGTAGACATGACCGAGACACGTCTCCAGTCAATAACCAATAGAGGAACCTGGATGCTCATATTGGCTCCCACATATTCTACGAAGATCTTTATCGGTCAAACCGCACAACAACATACGTTGTTCCCTTTGTCATCGGTATGTTACTTGCCCGAGATTCGATCGTCGGTATCTCAATACCTAGTTCAATCTCGTTACCGGCAAGTCTCATTACTCGTTCTGTAATACATCATCCCACAACTAACTCATTAGTTGCAATACTTGCAAGGCTTAAGTGATGTGTATTACCGAGAGGGCCCAGAGATACCTCTCCGACAATCGGAGTGACAAATCCTAATATCGAAATATGCCAACCCAACAAGTACCTTCGAATACACCTGTAGAGCACCTTTATAATCACCCAGTTACGTTGTGACGTTTGGTGGCACACAAAGTGTTCCTCCGGTAAACGGGAGTTGCAAAATCTCATAGTTATAGGAACATGTATGAGTCATGAAGAAAGCAATAGCAACAAACTAAACGATCAAGTGCTAAGCTAACGGAATGGGTCAAGTCAATCACATCATTCTCCTAATGATGTGATCCCGTTAATCAAATGACAACTCATGTCTATGGTTTGGAAACATAATCATCTTTGATCAACGAGCTAGTCAAGTAGAGGCATACTAGTGACATCTGTTTGTCTATGTATTCACACATGTATTATGTTTCCGGTTAATACAATTCTAGCATGAATAATAAACATTTATCATGATATAAGGAAATAAATAATGACTTTATTATTGCCTCTAGGGCATATTTCCTTCAGTCTCCCACTTGCACTAGAGTCAATAATCTAGTTCACATCGCCATGTGATTTAATACCAATAGTTCACATCACCATGTGATTAACACCCATAGTTCATATCGACATGTTACCAACACCCAAAGGGTTTACTAGAGTCAATAATCTAGTTCACACCGCTATGTGATTAACACCCAAAGAGTACTAAGGTGTGATCATGTTTTGCTTGTGAGAGAAGTTTAGTCAACGGGTCTGCCACATTCAGATCCGTAAGTATTTTGCAAATTTCTAAGTCAACAATGCTCTGCACGGAGCTACTCTAGCTAATTGCTCCCACTTTCAATATGTATCTAGATTGAGATTTAGAGTCATCTGGATCAGTGTCAAAATTTGCATCGACGTAACCCTTTACGAAGAACCTTTTTGTCACCTCCATAAACGAGAAACATATCCTTATTCCACTCAGGATAATTTTGACCAATGTCCAGTGATCTACTCCTAGATCACTACTGTACTCCCTTGCCAAACTCAGGGCAGGGTATACAATAGGTCTGGTACACAGCATGTCATACTTTATAGATCCTAAGGCTGAGGCATAGGGAATGACTTTCATTCTCTCTCTATCTTCTGTCGTGGTCGGGTTTTGAGTCTTACTCAACTTCACACCTTTGTAACACTGGCACCTTCTTTAACTGTTCCATTTTGAACTACTTCAAAATCTTGTCAAGGTATGTACTCATTGAAAAACTTATCAAGCGTTTTGATCTATCTCTATAGATCTTGATGCTCAATGTGTAAGCAGCTTCACCGAGGTCTTTCTTTGAAAAACTCCTTTCAAAAATTCCTTTATGCTTTGCAGAATAATTCTACATTATCTCCGATCAACAATATGTCATTCACATATACTTATCAGAAATGATGTAGTGCTCCCACTCACTTTCTTGTAAATACAGGCTTCACCGCAAGTCTGTATAAAACTATATGCTTTGATCAACTTATCAAAGTATATATTCCAACTCCGAGATGCTTGCACCAGTCCATAGATGGATCGCTGGAGCTTGCATATTTTGTTAGTACCTTTAGGATTGACAAAACCTTCTGGTTGCATCATATACAATGCTTCTTTAATAAATCCATTAAGGAATGCAATTTTTTTATCCATTTGCCAGATTTCATAAAATGCGGCAATTGCTAACATGATTCGGATAGACTTAAGCATACATACGAGTGAGAAACTCTCATCGTAGTCAACACCTTGAACTTGTCGAAAACCTTTTTGCGACAATTCTAGCTTTGTAGATTGTAACACTACTATCAGCGTCCGTCTTCCTCTTGAAGATCCATTTAATCTCAATGGCTCGCCGATCATTGGGCAAGTCAATCAAAGTCCATACTTTGTTCTCATACATGGATCTCATCTCAGATTTCATGGCCTCAAGCCATTTCACGGAATCTGGGCTCATCATCGCTTCCTCATAGTTCGTAGGTTCGCCATGGTTAAGTAACATGACCTCCAGAACAGGATTACCGTAACACTCTGGTGCAGATCTCACTCTGGTTTACCTATGAGGTTCGGTAGTAACTTGATCTGAAGTTACATGATCATCATCATTAGCTTCCTCACTAATTGGTGTAGGAGTCACAGGAACATATTTCTGTGGTGAACTACTTTCCAATAAGGGAGCAGGTACAGTTATCTCATCAAGTTCTACTTTCCTCCCACTCACTTCTTTCGAGAGAAACTCCTTCTCTAGAAAGGATCCATTCTCAGCAATGAATATCTTGCCTTCGGATATGTGATAGAAGGTGTACCCAACATTTTCCTTTGGGTATCCTATGAAGACGCACTTCTCCGATTTGGGTTTGAGCTTATCAGGTTGAAACTTTTCCACATAAGCATTGCAACCTCAAACTTTAAGAAACGAGAGCTTAGGTTTCTTGCCAGACCATAGTTCATACGGTGTTGTCTCAACGGATTTAGATGGTGCCCTATTTAACGTGAATGTTGCTGTCTCTAATGCATAACCCCAAAACGATAGTGGTAAATCGGTAAGAGACATCATAGATCGCATCATATCTAATAAAGCACGGTTACGATGTTCGGACACACCATTACACTGTGGTGTTCCAGGTGGCGTGAGTAGTGAAACTATTTCACATTGTTTTAACTGAAGGCCAAACTCGTAACTCAAATATTTTACTTCTGCGATCATATCATAGAAAATTTTATTTTTGTTACGATGATTCTCCACTTCACTCTGAAATTCTTTGAACTTTTTAAATGTTTCAGACTTGTGTTTCATCAAGTAGATATACTCATATCTGCTCAAATCATCTGTGAAGATCAGAAAACAATGATACCTGCCGCGAGCCTCAATATTCATCGGACCACATACATCAGTATGTATGATTTCCAACAAATCTGTTGCTCGCTCCATTGTTCCGGAGAACGGAGTCTTAGTCATCTGGCCTATGAGGCATGGTTCGCAAGCATCAATTGATTCATAATCAAGTGATTCCAAAAGCCCATCAGCATGGATTTTCTTCATGCGCTTTACACCAATATGACCTAAATGGTAGTGCCACAAATAAGTTGCACTATCATTATTAACTTTGCATCTTTTGGCTTCAATATTACGAAAATGTGTATCACCACAATCGAGATCCAGCAAACTATTTTCATTGGGTGTATGACCATAGAAGGTTTTATTCATGTAAACAGAACAACAATTATTCTCTAACTTACATGAATAACCGTATTGCAATAAACATGATCCAATCATATTTATGCTGAACGCAAACACTAAATAACATTTATTTTAGGTTTAACACTAATCCCGAAAGTATAGGGAGTGTGCGATGATGATCATATCAATCTTGGAACCATTTCCAATACACATCGTCACTTCACCCTTAACTAGTCTCTGTTCATTGTGCAACTCCCGTTTTGAGTTACTATTCTTAGCAACTGAACTAGTATCAAATACTGAGGGGTTGCTATAAACATTAGTAAAGTACACATCAATAACATGTATATCAAATATACCTATGTTCACTTTGCCATTCTTCTTATCCGCCAATTACTTGGGGTAGTTCCGCTTCCAATGACCAGTCCCTTTGCAGTAGAAGCACTTAGTTTCAGGCTTAGGTCCAGACTTGGGTTTTTTCACTTGAGCAGCAACTTGTTTGCAGTTCTTCTTGAAGTTCCTCTTTCTTCCCTTTGTCCCTTTACTTGAAACTAGTGGTTTTGTTTACCATCAACACTTGATGCTTTTCTTGATTTCTACCTTCGTCGATTTCAGCATCACGAAGAGCTTGGGAATCGTTTCCGTTATCCCTTGCATATTATAGTTCATCACGAAGTTCTACTAACTTGGTGATGGTGACTAAAGAATTCTGTCAATCACTATTTTATCTGGAAGATTAACTCCCACTTGATTCAAGCGATTGTAGTACCCAGACAATCTGAGCACATGCTCACTGCTTGAGCTGTTCTCCTCCATCTTTTAGCTATAGAACTTGTTGGAGACTTCAAATCTCTCAACTCGGGTATTTGCTTGAAATACTAACTTCAACTCCTGGAACATCTCATATGGTACATGACGTTCAAAAACGTCTTTGAAGTCCCGATTCTAAGCCGTTTAAGCATGGTGCACTAAACTATCAAGTAGTCATCATATTGAGCTAGCCAAACGTTCATAACATCTGCATCTGCTCCTGCAATAGGTTTGTCACCTAGCGGTGCATCAAGGACATAATTTGTAACATCCCAAAATTCTAAATTTTGGAATGTTATAATAAATAGATAGATTTGATTGATTGTCTGAAAGTGAGTGAATTCAAAACTTTTTGAAAGTTAAATGAGAGGGAATAAAAGGACTTTCCCAAACTTTCATATTTGCTTTCTGATCTCCATGAATTCAAATTATTTTCAAATACAAAACCCTTGAGCGAAGATGATATGACTTCTTCCATTTAAATTAAATGAAAGGGTATTTGAAAATAATTGAATTTCATTTGGAAATATTTCAATTCATAAACTTCATGCAGCTCAATGATTTTCACGAGAGAAGATAAAATGACTTCTTCAAATTATATGAAATATGAGTTGGGAGTTTCAAAGAATTAAATTCAAAAGTTTTTTTGAATTTATTTTTAATTTGGAGTTATTTGAGTTTTATTCAAATTATTTTTCTCCAAAAATAAAATATATGGAAATTAGGGTAACATGATTCCCTACAACAAAAAATTGGAGAGAAATAAATTTGAAATAATTTTGATATTTTTAAAATGTTTTTTTGTTGGATCTTATTAGAGCAGGAGCACTGTTGGAATTATTAGAATTTGTGTGTATTTTATTTAATGGTAGAAAAATGTTCATGTCGTAGAAAATCTTTTTCTGAAATTTTAATTTATTTTTGTTATTCGGTTTTACTTCTATTTCTATTTAAAAAAACTATACGTGCGGCCCATATTTATTTATCGCCTACATGTGCAATATAGTAGCTTCTGGCGCCCCATTGTTTTTTTCTCTCTTAAATGGGCCAGGCCCAGTCAGCCTTTTTATTTATTTTTATATTTTTAAGGCCGAATTTTTGTAAAAAAAACCCGCAGCCGCAGCGTGCGCGTGCGGCCGGCCGAAGGCCTTTAGGCCCATGCGATGCGAGCGTCTCTTTTCATTTGTGTTTCGTATATTTTCGTCTATGTTTAATCCCACATTGCCTAGTCTTTAATCTCTAAGCCTCTTTTCCACCAATAAATATAGATCCATAGAGCCTCCAAAAATTATCCGGTTCGAGTTAAATCAATATTTTGGTTTGACTAGATTCATTTAAGAAAAATATATTTCTCCTCTCCGGCGCGACTTCTGAAAATTGTCTCCTCTCTCCAAAGTTATCTTTTCTCTGCCTTATAAAGGTATCTTTCTTTGTTTTTTTCTTCTTATACCTCCGTAGTTTATTATTTTTAGACTAATATGATAAAATAATTAGATTATCAATTAGTCTACGTATTTATACATTAGACCCTAGCCCGTAGCTATTTTTTCTTCCGTAAAACAGCTTGGCCCTGATTTTTCAAATAGCCATAACTTTTTACTCATTTGTCCAAATCCAACGAAACCAACGCCCAATTCTTTGTTATGATCTCCTCTATCCAGTAATCCTACTCAAACATGTTTTTGAAAAGTTTAAAATTTAAATTAGATCAGATTTGAATTCAAACTTTGTTTGATCATAACTTGAGTTTCGTAGCTCCGTTTGAGTTGATTCTTTTTGCAAATCGAAACTCTTGACCTAAACTTTCTGATAAGGCCAAATTCATATAATTTTGGTACTGTTAGAAATTGTTTTATGTTGCAAGAGTTATTTGCTTGGTTTTGATGTTTTCCGAATTGTCTTCCTCGATCTTTCTGATCTTTTGAGTGATTGCTTATGTGTGGTTACTATTGCTTGCTTACGATAGATTGACCGGAGTGTGACGAGTAGAGCTATCAAGAGTTTTGAGTGCGAATCATCTTCATCAACATTGCAGGCAAGTTCACACTTTGATCATATTCCTTTCATACCCAGTTTTTATGCATTAGTTTCACCCTCAAACATTGCATGAGTAGGATTGATAACATGTGGGTATTGGGAAGTAGTTGATGAGGTAGGAATCTATTACCCTGCATTCAAACCTTGGGAGTTACTATTACATTATGCTTATAGTGACATGCTATGCTCGTAGACGTGGATTGGGTTTTGAGAGTATTCATGACAGATGTGAGTTTGTTAATTAATGGTTTACTTAAGGTGGAAACTTAAACACAGATCTGAGTGGATTGAGGTACCTGGGTATTCCAGGATTGCCTGTCTAGGCACCTGGGTAGACCAGGATTGCCTGTTTTTTTATGGACCGCCACCCAGGCTCAAAGGGATCATGAGATTATTCATACTAGAAACTTCCGTGTGCAGCCACAAGCTATTATGGGCTCTAGCATAGTTGATTAAGTCGTGTGAACTCTTACAGTGGTAGACTAGCAGATGTAGGGGTTGTAGGTGGTACGGTCTACCCATCGTAAGGTGCAGACGCTTCTGAAAGACTATGTCTCGGTCATCCGTTTCTCAAACACCATATAGTGTGAGAAATCCAACGGAGGAGATCGAGTCTTGTGGGGAAAAGTGCGCAAACCTCTTCAGAGTGTATAAACTAATCATGATTAGCCGTGTCCCCGGTTAGGGACATTTTGAGTATCTAGTACTTGGATTATCATGTGAATCTCATCATGTTACTTTAAATAATTTTGTCGGGTTTAATGATGTTACTTAATCGGGATTGAGAATGCTGTCAACCATTCTCAATGTTCAACAACCACCATGATAGTTAAATAAAATTTATTCCTTTGTAGTAGGGGAAAATTGGCTTTTCGCAAAAACCTTATAACCATAGAGCTTTTCCACCAGCCAAATCTGCATGTAGTGATAGCCTTTATTCATCATTCTCTATGGTGTGAATTTGCCAGTACATTCAATGTACTGACCCTCTGTGGCTGCAACGTCTCATGTTGCAGAATTTCTTATGGCGAGTAAGTGATACGTTAGGGTTACGATTTCTACACTCAACTTTGCCATTGGTGTTGATGGGAATCCACAACCTTGTTACTTCCGCTATTTTGGATTGAGGTAATAGTATTTACGTTACTTTACACATGTGATTTACCTCTGTTATAAATCCTCAAGTACTATGTGTGTCAGCATACCGATCCAGGGATGACACCTAAGCACAGAGACTTGATCCATTCGGGTCAGGTCGCTACAAGATGGTATCAGAGCACATGTTGACTGTAGGACGTGACCCTAGAAACTGGCAAGCCCATAGCAAAGATTTTTCTCTACAACTTTCCCTTTCAAAAAGATCTTTTACCTCTCTTCTCTTCTGAGCTTATTCAAATATTCCCTTTTAGTGAGACCATACCCCTTTCCCCTTTTGACCCCACGAAGATTCGACTGATGAGACCACTCCAAGAAGTACAAGATATCGGACAACTAAGACCACTTCAGAATGAAGAGTATTTTCCGTGCATCTGAATAATGGAAACTACAACGGTTGAAGACCGAAGAAAAGTAGAATTTGAAGGCTCTGAAGAATTCCCAGATTTGTATGACCTAGGAAGGCTACCCCTTATGGAACTTGGCAGACTATGGAAGCTGTCAATACCCGAGATCAAGGTGTATGGGAGAAAGACCGGAACATGGAGAGTTGAGAACTCAAAGTTTTGTCAAGAAAACCCTAAGGTAGGAGATATCAACTATGGAAGATAGCTCATGGCAATGACAAGGGCAGAAACATGGTTATCCGTGATGTCATCGCCACTGATACTATGGTCACCGAGCTGAGCTAAGCATGCATTTCTTCGGAAGGATTGGATGGTAGAAGGCTGATGGAGCACCTAACAGTAAGATGAAGTTTTAACCTTAGCTGGTGTATCGCCAGAATCTGGAGTAGTACATCAAGAATTTTAAGATGGAGCTCCAGGAAGCCGTATTAGACAAGGAAGCATTTCGTGAAGAACTCAGGAACCAGAAGCTGAAAGTAGCCAAGCTGGAGGAGCTACAACCTCGAGATACCGGAGATTTGTCAGGAGCTGAAGGACAGTAGGACCATGGTTCATGCCAAGGATGATGAAACCTAAAAGTTTGGGACGCAACTCCAGAATAATAAAGGACGTCATGAGAGACTTCGCGTCAACAGAGATGATCTGGCAAAAGAACTTGAGAAGGACAAGCACGATCGAAAGAAGCCATTGGAGGCATGAACAAGGCTTGAAGAGTTTGGAGATGTTGAAGATTTATTGACCTTTAGAAGACCAAACCCCTGTTATATACCTACATTAGATGCGACGTTTGTGAGCTGTCATTTGTTTGATGTTTTTCCGACAGCCACAGATAAAATCTGTCTTTTCAAAACCATTGTTTGTTTTGTGCATCCCTCTCCCTCTCTCTCATCTCACCCCAAAACCCTTGGACCCAATAGAGGATGAATGGAGATGAGCTTGTATTTTCTAGACCGATGAGTCAATTGGAGACAGACCGATGGATCCAGAACATGGGGGATCACATGGAGAATAACCCTATAGTCGGAAAGGATATGACCCAGCATGCTTTTCAGTGCTTTGAAAGAGGTGCTGCTACTTGGTGGAGGATGTACCAAACCATCAATGGATGGCAAGGAGTAACCACTTGGAAAGAATTTAAGTTGACTCTGCCAAAGTCTCGGCTTGTGTCCCAGAAGTTGAAGCCTTATGGAAAGGATATGAAGAAACCTTGTGCCTGCAAGATTTGTGGAGAAATAGGACACACCCATAAAGAACACAAGGATGAATGCCCTAATTGTGAAGGAAGTCACCCAGTTGAAGAATGCCCAATTAGGCAGATTACTTGTTTCTTGTGTGAAGGGACTACCCACTATCCTGCTCAGTGTCACATTTACCCCATGGTACAACGAACCATCCAGCAGAAGAAAAAAAGTAATGAAAGGAGCCCTCATGGAAATTTTAGAAGAAACTTTCATGAAGGAAAAGGTGGGGGACACACCCAAAGAAGAACCAATTAAACCCTGCACCAAGTCATGCTATTCATGTGGAGAAGAAGGACACATCTCCCAAAATTGTTTGAATGGGGATCTAGTAGAATTCCTGACAAAGGAAGTAGAATATGACCCACAAGAAATAGAAGCCATGATTGGCATGGAAAGGTCCAGGAAGAGAAGTAGATTGGATTCCTGGAAGGACCTGAGTCATATCACCTGTTACAGGTGCAAGGAGTCAGGGCACTACCTCAATAATTGCCCAAAAAGGAAACCTCGATACTTGTCAGAAGTAATATGTTTTAGTTGTAATGGAGCAGGACACTTTGCGAGAGAATGCCCCAAGGAGGAGACTTGTGCTAGATAGTGAGTTTGCAACAAAAGAAATTGAGAAGTAGAAGTGAGAACATTTTCTTTTATATCGAGGTGTTGAGTTGAGACATGTAATGGAAAAGCGAGAGATTGTAATCAATTGAGAGTGAATAAAGTTAGCATCGTTGGTACTGATATGGATTTTATGAGTTGTTACTCTATGAAGAAAGATTTTGATCATTTCTGAAGATATGAGAAATATGGTCTAGGGAAGATTTGTGCATTTTAAGGGTGGTAGTACCCTATAAGAACCGTTGACCCCTGGAAAAGATAAGGATACTCCACTGAGTGGATTTCGGACAAAATGAATACGAGTTTTGTCTTGATATGTGTGATACCCCAAGAGTATGTAGGATAAAGTTGGAGACCGTCAGTTGTTTGGACCAAATGTGATCAAGGAGTCAGAAGAGAATGTTAAGTTGATTCGAGATAGACTGGAGGTAGCTCAGTCCAGGCAGAAGAGTTATGCAGACTAAAAAATGCAAGGAGGTAGTCTATGAAATTGGAGACAGAGCATGTCTTCGTGTGTCCCCTCTGCGAGGAGTTAAACGAATTAGAGTTAAGGGAAAGTTAGCCCCGAGATTTGTAGGACCATACCGAGTTTTGGAGCGTATGGGAGAAGTGGCCAACAAGTTGGAGTCACCCGAAGGACTGTCAGGAGTTCATGATGTGTTTCACATTTCCCAGTTGAAGAAGTGCCATGCAGAGATGGCCAATATTCCCCTATAAGGACGCTTGACCCTGGAAAGGATAATGATGTTCCACGAAGTAGAGTATGGACTTCATAAGTATAAGTTTTTACCTCGGTATGTGGGAAATCCCACGAGGATGAAGAGATGAAGTACTATTGGATATAAATGAGGTATGATGTTGGTAATATGGAGCAATGGCAACCCCATGACAAGTCTGAGTACTCACGTCTTGGTTTGGTGCCAATAGAAGGAAGGAATACAGTACAATTGGATGGATTTAAGAATACTAGGAAGTTGGAACAATGATTAGTTTCCCGATGATAAGTTCAAGGACTACAAGTGATGAGATGGGCCATAACCCACAGGCCCCAGGACCTGCCAAGAAGCAAGCACATTCTTGCTGAAGGAAAAACCCTGAAAGAAGTTACGATTTTATCGACAGACGATCTTATAGGAGTTACGCAAAACCTGAGAGTTGTGAAGGAACGATAGATGGTTGTTTGGCTTGCAGAATCTATGGATTTATCCGAACTTGGTTCGTCAACAAGAGAAATTCTGCAATGCTTGTGAGGATGACCGAGTGTTAGAATGCGAGATTCACTAAAGCATATACAGGGTAATGATTTGGGTGCGGGATGGATTGATCACCATACCGACTTACTCTTATTATTCGCCTTGCTATATGGGATGGTAAATCTAAGTGACTTGCCTATAGTAGAGAGACAACGATATTAAACCTTGTTAAACCATAGAATGGTATAAGAATTTTTCCCTTGTACACGGCAGCTTTTTGCCAACCGTAGGTTATACGGTGAGGATCAACCCAGACCCATTTCTTGAAGGAGAAACCATAAATTGTTGACCACCATGAGATATCGATAGTTGATTAGTATTGGTGCCAGACCCGTCAGCTAAGAAGACCCAGTCTCGGAATAACCTTACCAGGATGAAAGTACAGAAGAATTGAGGAAAAGGTTATGCCGCTGCCAGAAGAGCCAGAGAAGGAATTATCCTTATGATCTGAGAAGACCGGCCCAGTCAAGAATAAGGATGGAGTATATGAGTATTGATGGGACCATAACGATGTTTCTAAGGGTGGTAGCACCCCAGACCCCGGAGACGATTGATGAAATTTTGAAGAGACCCCGAACCTAACCTATTTCTTTCTAGCCTCTCCGAATCTCGAGGACGAGATTCATTTTAAGGGTGGTAGGTTTGTAACATCCCAAAATTCTAAATTTTGGAATGTTATAATAAATAGATAGATTTGATTGATTGTCTGAAAGTGAGTGAATTCAAAACTTTTTGAAAGTTAAATGAGAGGGAATAAAAGGACTTTCCCAAACTTTCATATTTGCTTTCTGATCTCCATGAATTCAAATTATTTTCAAATACAAAACCCTTGAGCGAAGATGATATGACTTCTTCCATTTAAATTAAATGAAAGGGTATTTGAAAATAATTGAATTTCATTTGGAAATATTTCAATTCATAAACTTCATGCAGCTCAATGATTTTCACGAGAGAAGATAAAATGACTTCTTCAAATTATATGAAATATGAGTTGGGAGTTTCAAAGAATTAAATTCAAAAGTTTTTTTGAATTTATTTTCAATTTGGAGTTATTTGAGTTTTATTCAAATTATTTTTCTCCAAAAATAAAATATATGGAAATTAGGGTAACATGATTCCCTACAACAGAAAATTGGAGAGAAATAAATTTGAAATCATTTTGATATTTTTAAAATGTTTTTTTGTTGGATCTTATTAGAGCAGGAGCACTGTTGGAATTATTAGAATTTGTGTGTATTTTATTTAATGCTAGAAAAATGTTCATGTCGTAGAAAATCTTTTTCTGAAAATTTTGATATATAATATGCCTATATAAAATTTTTATTTTATTTTTGTTATTCGGTTTTACTTCTATTTCTATTTAAAAAAAATTGTACGTGCGGCCCATATTTATTTATCGCCTACATGTGCAATATAGTAGCATCTGGCGCCTCATTGTTTTTTTCTCTCTTAAATGGGCCAGGCCTAGTCAGCCTTTTTATTTATTTTTATATTTTTAAGGCCAAATTTTTGTAAAAAAAAAACCGCAGCCGCAGCGTGCGCATGCGGCCGGCCGAAGGCCTTTAGGCCCATGCGATGCGAGCGTCTCTTTTCATCTGTGTTTCGTATATTTTCGTCTACATTTAGTCCCACATTACCTAGCCTTTAATCTCTAAGCCTCTTTTTCACCAATAAATATAGATCCATAGAGCCTTCAAAAATCATCTGTTTCGGGTTAAATCAATATTTTGGTTTGACTAGATTCATTTTAAAAAAAATATTTCTTCTCTCCGGCGCGACTTCTGAAAATTGTCTCCTCTTTTCAAAGTTATCTTTTCTCTGCCTTATAAAGGTATCGTTCTTTGTTTTTTTCTTCTTATAACTTCGTAGTTTATTATTTTTAGACTAATATGATAAAATAATTATATTATTAATTAGTCTACGTATTTATACATTAGACCCTAGCCCGTAGCTATTTTTTCTTTCGTAAAACAGCTTGGCCCTGATTTTTCAAATAGCTATAACTTTTTACTCGTTTGTCCAAATCCAACGAAACCAACGCCCACTTCTTCGTTATGATCTCCTCTATCCAGTAATCCTACTCAAACATGTTTTTGAAAAGTTTAAAATTTAAATTAGATCAGATTTGAATTCAAACTTTGTTTGATCATAACTTGAGTTTCGTAGCTCCGTTTGAGTTGATTCTTTTTGCAAATCGAAGCTCTTGACCTAAACTTTCTGACAAGGCCAAATTCATATAATTTTGGTACTGTTAGAAATTGTTTTATGTTGCAAGAGTTATTTGCTTGGTTTTGATGTTTTCTGAATTGTCTTCCTCGATCTTTCTGATCTTTTGAGTGATTGCTTATGTGTGGTTACTATTGCTTGCTTACGATAGATTGACCGGAGTGTGACGAGTAGAGCTATCAAGAGTTTTGAGTGCGAATCATCTTCATTGCAGGCAAGTTCACACTTTGATCATATTCCTTTCATACCCAATTTTTATGCATTAGTTTCACCCTCAAACATTGCATGAGTAGGGTTGATAACATGTGGGTATTGGGAAGTAGTTGATGAGGTAGGAACCTATTGCCCTGCATTCAAACCTTGGGAGTTACTATTACGTTATGCTTATAGTGTCATGCTATGCTCGTAGACGTGGATTGGGTTTTGAGAGTATTCATGACAGATGTGAGTTTGTTAATTAATGGTTTACTTAAGGTGGCAACTTAAACACACATCTGGGTGGATTGAGGTACCTGGGTATTCCAGGATTGCCTGTCTAGGCACCTGGGTAGACCAGGATTGCCTGTTTTTTTATGGACCGCCACCCAGGCTCAAAGGGATCATGAAATTATTCATACTAGAAACTTCCGTGTGCAGCCACAAGCTATTATGGGCTCTAGCATAGTTGATTAAGTCGTGTGAACTCTTACAGTGGTAGACTAGCAGATGTAGGGGTTGTAGGTGGTACGGTCTACCCATCGTAAGGTGCAGACGCTTCTGAAAGACTATGTCTCGGTCATCCGTTTCTCAAACACCATGTAGTGCGAGAAATCCAACGGAGGAGATCGAGTCTTGTGGGGAAAAGTGCGCAAACCTCTTCAGAGTGTATAAACTAATCATGATTAGCCGTGTCCCTGGTTATGGACGTTTTGATTATCTAGTACTTGGATTATCATGTGAATCTCATCATGTTACTTTAAATAATTTTGTTGGGTTTAATGATGTTACTTAATTGGGATTGAGAATGTTGTCAACCATTCTCAATGTTCAACAACCACCATGATAGTTATATAAAATTTATTCCTTTGTAGTAGGGAAAAATTGGCTTTTCGCAAAAACCTTATAACCATAGAGCTTTTCCACCAGCCAAATATGCATGTAGTGATAGCCTTTATTCATCATTCTCTATGGTGTGAATTTGCCAGTACATTCAATGTACTGACCCTCTGTGGCTGCAACATCTCATGTTGCAGAATTTCTTACGGCGAGTAAGTGATACGTCAGGGTTACGATTTCTACACTCAACTTTGCCGTTGGTGTTGATGGGAATCCACAACCTTGTTACTTCCGCTATTTTGGATTGAGGTAATAGTATTTACGTTACTTTACACATGTGATTTACCTCTGTTATAAATCCTTGAGTACTGTGTGTGTCAGCATACCGATCCAGGGATGACACTTAAGCACAGAGACTTGATCCATTCGGGTCAGGTCACTACATAATTCTTCTGTGCAGCAATGAGGATAAACCTCAGATCACGGATCCAATCCGCATCATTGCTACTAACATCTTTCAACTTAGTTTTCTCTAGGGACATATCAAAAATAAAACAGGGGGGCTAAACGCGATCTATTGATCTACAACATAGATATGCTAATACTACCAGGACTAAGTTGATGATAAATTAAAGTTCAATTAATCATATTACTTAAGAACTCCCACTTAGATAGACATCCCTCTAATCATCTAAGTGATCACGTGATCCAAATCAACTAAACCATAACTGATCATCACGTGAAATGGAGTAGTTTTCAATGGTGAACATCACTATGTTGATCATATCTACTATATGATTCACGCTCGACCTTTCGGTCTCAGTGTTCCGAGGCCATATCTGCATATGCTAGGCTCGTCAAGTTTAACCTGAGTATTCTGCGTGTGCAAAACTGGCTTGCACCTGTTGTAGATGGACGTAGAGCTTAGCACACCCGATCATCGCGTGGTGTCTGGGCACGACGAACTTTGGCAACGGTGTATACTCGGGGAGAACACTTTTATCTTGAAATTTAGTGAGAGATCATCTTATAATGCTACCGTCAGTCAAAGAAAGATAAGATGCATAAAAGGTAAACATCACATGCAGTCAATATAAGTGATACGATATGGCCATCGTCATCTTGTGCTTGTGATCTCCATCTCCGAAGCACCGTCATGATCACCATCGTCACCGGCGCGACACCTTGACCTCCATCGTAGCATCGTTGTCGTCTCGCCAATCTTATGCTTCCACGACTATCGCTACCGCTTAGTGATAAAGTAAAGCATTACAGGGCGATTGCATTGCATACAATAAAGCGGCAACCATATGGCTCCTGCCAGTTGCCGATAACTCGGTTACAAAACATGATCATCTCAAACAATAAAATTTAGCATCATGTCTTGACCATATCACATCACAACATGCCCTGCAAAAACAAGTTAGACATCCTCTACTTTGTTGTTGCAAGTTTTACGTGGCTGCTACGGGCTTAGCAAGAACCGTTCTTACCTACGCATGAAAACCACAATGATAGTTTGTCAAGTTGGTGTTGTTTTAACCTTCGCAAGGACCGGGCGTAGCCACACTCGGTTCAACTAAAGTTGGAGAAACTGACACCCGCCAGCCACCTGTGTGCAAAGCACGTCGGTAGAACCAGTCTCGCATAAGCGTAAGCGTAATGTCGATCCGGGCCACTTCATCCAACAATACCGCCGAACCAAAGTATGACATGCTGGTAAGCAGTATGACTTATATCGCCCATAACTCACTTGTGTTCTACTCGTGCATATGACATCTATGCATAAAACCTGGCTCGGATGCCACTGTTGGGGAACGTAGTAATTTCAAAAAATTTCCTACGCACACGCAAGATCATGGTGATGCATAGCAACGAGAAGGGAGAGTGTTGTCTACGTACCCTCGTAGACCGAAAGTGGAAGCGTTAGCACAACGCGGTTGATGTAGTCGTACGTCGTCACGATCCAACTGATCAAGTACCGAACGCACGGCACCTCCGAGTTCTGCACACGTTCAACTCGATGACGTCCCTCGAACTCCGATCCAGCCAAGCTTTGAGGGAGAATTCCGTCAGCACGACGGCTTGGTGACGATGATGATGTTCTACTGACGCAGGGCTTCGCCTAAGCACCGCTACAATATGACCGAGGTGGATTATGGTGGAGGGGGGCACCGCACACGGCTAAGAGATCGAAGGGATCAATTGTTGTCTTTGGGGTGCCCCCTGCCCCCGTATATAAAGGAGTGGAGGAGGGGGAGGGCTGGCTCTCTCTATGGCGCGCCCTAGGGGAGTCCTACTCCCACCAGGAGTAGGATTCCCCCTTTCCTAGGAGAACTAGGAGCCCTTCCAAGTAGTAGGAGTAGGAGGGAAGGAAAGGGAAGGGAAAAGGAGAAGGAAGGAAGGTGGCGCCCCCTCCCTAGTCCAATTCGGACCAGCCCATGGGGAGGGGTGTGGCCACCCTTTGAGGCCTTTCTCTCCTTTCCCATATGGCCCATTAAGGCCCAATACGAATTCCCGTAACTCCCCGGTACTCCCGAAAATACGCGAATCACTCGGAACCTTTCCGATGTCCGAATATAGTCGTCCAATATATCGATCTTTACGTCTCGACCATTTCGAGACTCCTCGTCATGTCCCCGATCTCATCCGGGACTCCGGACTACTTCGGTACATCAAAACACATAAACTCAAAATATAACCGTCATCGGACTTTAAGCGTGCGGACCCTACGGGTTCGAGAACTATGTAGACATGACCGAGACACGTCTCCGGTCAATAACCAATAGCGGAACCTGGATGCTCATATTGGCTCCCACATATTCTACGAAGATCTTTATCGGTCAAACCGCACAACAACATACGTTGTTCCCTTTGTCATCGGTATGTTACTTGCCCGAGATTCGATCGTCGGTATCTCAATACCTAGTTCAATCTCGTTACCGGCAAGTCTCATTACTCGTTCTGTAATACATCATCCCACAACTAACTCATTAGTTGCAATGCTTGCAAAGCTTAAGTGATGTGTATTACCGAGAGGGCCCAGAGATACCTCTCCGACAATCGGAGTGACAAATCGTAATATCAAAATATGCCAACCCAACAAGTACCTTCGGATACACCTGTAGAGCACCTTTATAATCACCTAGTTACGTTGTGACCTTTGGTGGCACACAAAGTGTTCCTCCGGTAAACGGGAGTTGCATAATCTCATAGTCATAGGAACATGTATGAGTCATGAAGAAAGGAATAGCAACAAACTAAACGATCAAGTGCTAAGCTAACGGAATGGGTCAAGTCAATCACATCATTCTCCTAATGATGTGATCCCGTTAATCAAATGACAACTCATGTCTTTGGTTAGGAAACATAACCATCTTTGATCAACGAGCTAGTCAAGTAGAGGCATACTAGTGACACTCTGTTTGTCTATGTATTCACACATGTATTATGTTTCCGGTTAATACAATTCTAGCATGAATAATAAACATTTATCATGATATAAGGAAATAAATAATGACTTTATTATTGCCTCTAGGGCATATTTCCTTCAATAAGGAGATGCAATTCTATGATTAACATCATATTTAGCAAGCATTTTACGGAAAGCACCATGAATAAAATGTGAACCACCATCAGTCATTAAATATCTAGGGACTCCATACCTCGAAAAAATAACTTCTTTAAGAATTTTAATAGAAGTCTTATGATCAGCACTACTAGTTGCAATAGCTTCTACCCACTTAGTAACGTAATCAACAGCAACTCTAATATGTGTATATCCATTAGAGGAAGGAAAGGGTCCCATATAGTCAAAGCCCCAAACATCAAATGGTTCAATAACAAGTGAATAATTCATAGGTATTTCTTGATGTCTACTAATATTACCAATTCTTTGACATTCATCACAAGATAAGACAAACTTATGGGCATCCTTGAAGAGAGTAGGCCAATAAAAACCAGATTGCAGTACCTTATGTGCAGTTCTATCTCCAGCATGGTGTCCTCCATAAGCTTCAGAGTGACACTTGCGTAGGATCTGTTCTTGTTCATGCTCAGGTACACAACGTCTAATAACACCATCTATTCCTTCTTTATAAAGATGTGGGTCATCCCAAAAGTAATGCCTCAAATCATAGAAGAACCTTTTCTTTTGCTGGTATGTGAAACTAGGTGGTATAAACTTAGCAACAATGTAATTAGCATAATCAGCATACCATGGAGCAGTATGAGAAGCATTTATGACATTTAATTGCTCATCAGGAAAGCTATCGTCAATAGGTAGTGGGTCATCAAGCACATTTTCTAACCTATACAAGTTGTCTGCAATGGGGTTCTCAGCTCCTTTTCTATCAACAATATGCAAATCAAATTTTTGTAGCAAGAGAACCCATCTAATAAGTATAGGTTTGACATCTTTCTTTTCCATAAGATATTTAATAGCACCATGATTAGTGTGAATAGTTACTTTAGAATCAACAATATAAGGTCTAAACTTATCACAAGCAAATACAACTGCTAAGAATTCTTTTTCAGTGGTAGCACAATTTCTTTGAGCATTGTCTAGAGTTTTACTAGCATATTGAATAACATTTAGTTTCTTATCAACTCTTTGTCCTAGAACAGCACCTACAGCATAATCACTAGCATCACACATAATTTCAAAGGGTAAATTCCAATCAGGTGGCTGGACAATAGGTGCAGAGATCAATGCTTTCTTAAGTATTTCAAATGCTTCTACACAATCACCATCAAAGACAAATGGTATATCTTTTCGTATTAAATTAGTCAGAGGCCGAGAAATTTTTGAGAAGTCCTTAATGAACCTCCTATAAAAACCGGCATGACCCAGGAAACTTCTTAATACCTTTGATGTCCTTGGGACATGGCATCTTTTCAATAGCATCAACCTTGGCTTTATCAACTTCAATACCTCTTTCAGAAACTTTATGCCGCTAGACAATACCTTCATTAACCATAAAGTGGCACTTTTTCCCAATTCAAGACAAGATTAGTTTATTCACATCTCTGCAAAACTCGATCAAGGTTGCTCAAGCAATCATCAAAAGAAGATCCATAGACGGAAAAGTCGTCCATGAAAACCTCACAAATCTTCTCACAAAAGTCAGAGAATATAGCCATCATGCATCTTTGAAAGGTAGCAGGTGCATTACATAAACCAAAAGGCATACGTCTATAAGCAAAAGTACCAAAAGGGCATGTAAATGTAGTCTTTGATTGATCTTTGGCTGACACAGGTATTTGAGAGAAACCGGAATGACCATCTAGAAAGCAAAAATGTGTATGTTTGGACAATCTTTCTAGCATTTGATCGATAAAAGGTAAGGGGTAATGATCCTTTTTAGTTGCCTTATTTAATTTGCGGAAATCAATTACCATCCTATAACCTGTAATAATTCTTTGAGGAATCAATTCATCTTTATCATTAGGAACAACAGTAATACATCCCTTCTTAGGGACACAATGGACAGGGCTTACCCACTGGCTATCAGCAACGGGATAAATTATACCTGCCTCAAGGAGCTTTAGTATCTCCTTTCTTACAACTTCTTTCATTTTAGGATTCAGCCGGCGTTGATGATCATGAACTGGTTTAGCATCTTCTTCCAAATTAATTTTATGTTGACATAGAGTGGGACTAATGCCCTTAAGATCATCAAGAGTATACCCAATAGCAGCGCTGTAACATCCCAAATTTTCAATTTGGAATGTTATGTTGGGGAACGTTGCAGAAAACAAAAAATTTCCTACGGTTTCACCAAGATCCATCTATGAGTTCATCTAGCAACGAGTGATCGGATTGCATCTACATACCTTTGTAGATCACGCGCGGAAGCGTTCAAAGAACGGGGATGAGGAAGTCGTACTCGACGTGATCCAAATCACCGGAGATTCTAGCGCCGAACGGACGGCACCTCCGTGTTCAACACACGTACGGTCAGCGTGACGTCTCCTCCTTCTTGATCCAGCAAGGGGAGAGGAGAGGTTGATGAAGATCCAGCATCACGACGGCGTGGTGGTGGATGCAGGGGTCACCGCAGCAGGGCTTCGCCGTTCTACTACGAGAGGGATTGGTGTAGCAGGGGAGAAGGAGGCGCCAAGACTCAAGGGTGCGGCTGCCCCTCCCCCCCCTTTATATAGGCTCCCCTAGGGGGGCGCCGGCCCTAGGAGATGGGATCTCCTAGGGGGGGCGGCGGCCAAGGGGTGGAGTGCCCCCCAAGCCAGGTGGGGCGCCCCCCACCTTAGGGTTCCCAACCCTAGGCGCATGGGGTGGGCCAAGGGGGGCGCACCAGCCCACTATGGGCTAGTTCCCCTCCCCACTTTGGCCCATGGGGCCCTCCGGGATGGGTGGCCCCACCCGGTGGACCCCCGGGACCCTTCCGGTGGTCCCGGTACAATACCGGTGACCCCCGAAACTCTCCCGATGGCCGAAACTGCACTTCCTATATATAATTCTTCACCTTCGGACCATTCCGGAACTCCTCGTGATGTCTGAGATCTCATCCGGGACTCCGAACAACTTTCGGGTTACTGCATATTATATCTCTACCACCCTAGCGTCACCGAACCTTAAGTGTGTAGACCCTACGGGTTCGGGAGACATGTAGACATGACCGAGATGGCTCTCCGGTCAATAACCAACAGCGGGATCTGGATACCCATGTTGGCTCCCACATGCTCCTCGATGATCTCATCAGATGAACCACGATGTCGAGGATTCAAGCAACCCCGTATACAATTCCCTTTGTCAATCGGTACGTTACTTGCCCGAGATTCGATCGTCGGTATCCCAATACCTCGTTCAATCTCGTTACCGGCAAGTCACTTTACTCGTACCATAATGCATGATCCCGTGACCAGACACTTGGTCACTTTGAGCTCATTGTGACGATGCATTACCGAGTGGGCGCAGAGATACCTCTCCGTCATACGGAGTGACAAATCCCAGTCTTGATCCGTGTCAACCCAACAGACACTTTCAGAGATACCCGTAGTATACCTTTATAGTCACCCAGTTACGTTGTGACGTTTGGTACACCCAAAGCACTCCTACGGTATCCGGGAGTTACACGATCTCATGGTCTAAGGAAAAGATACTTGACATTGGAAAAACTCTAGCAAACGAACTATACGATCTTGTGCTATGTTTAGGATTGGGTCTTGTCCATCACATCATTCTCCTAATGATGTGATCTCGTTATCAATGACATTCAATGTCCATAGTCAGGAAACCATGACTATCTGTTGATCAACGAGCTAGTCAACTAGAGGCTTACTAGGGACATGTTGGTGTCTATGTATTCACACACGTATTACGATTTCCGGATAACACAAAATTATAGCATGAATAAAAGACAATTATCATGAACAAGGAAATATAATAATAATCCTTTTATTATTGCCTCTAGGGCATATTTCCAACAGTCTCCCACTTGCACTAGAGTCAATAATCTAGTTACATTGTGATGAATCGAACACCCATGGAATTCTTGTGTTGATCATGTTTTGCTCTAGGGAAAGGTTTAGTCAACAGATCTGCTACATTCAGGCCGGTATGTACTTTACAAATATCTATGTCTCCATCTTGAACATTTTCACGAATGGAGTTGAAGCGACGCTTGATGTGCCTTGTCTTCTTGTGAAACCTGGGCTCCTTGCCAAGTGCAATAGCTCCAGTGTTGTCACAGAAGAGTTTGATCGGCCCCGACGCATTGGGTATGACTCCTAGGTCGGTGATGAACTCCTTCACCCAAATTGCTTCATGTGCTGCCTCCGAGGCTGCCATGTACTCCGCTTCACATGTAGATCCCGCCACGACGCTCTTCTTGCAACTGCACCAGCTTACTGCCCCACCATTCAAAATATACACGTATCCGGTTTGTGACTTAGAGTCATCCAGATCTGTGTCGAAGCTAGCGTCGACGTAACCCTTTACGACGAGCTCTTCGTCACCTCCATAAACAAGAAACATTTCCTTAGTCCTTTTCAGGTACTTCAGGATATTCTTGACCGCTGTCCAGTGTTCCTTGCCGGGATTACTTTGGTACCTACCTACCAAACTTACGGCAAGGTTTACATTAGGTCTGGTACACAGCATGGCATACATAATAGAACCTATGGCTGAGGCATAGGGGATGACACTCATCTCTTCTATATCTTCTGCCGTGGTCGGACATTGAGCTGAGCTCAATTTCACACCTTGCATCACAGGCAAGAACCCCTTCGTAGACTGATCCATATTGAACTTCTTCAATATCTTATCAAGGTATGTGCTTTGTGAAAGACCTATGAGGCGTCTTGATCTATCTCTATAGATCTTGATGCCTAATATATAAGCAGCTTCTCCAAGGTCTTTCATTGAAAAACTCTTATTCAAGTAGGCCTTAATGCTGTCCAAAAGCTCTATATCATTTCCCATCAAAAGTATGTCATCTACATATAATATGAGAAATGCTACAGAGCTCCCACTCACTTTCTTGTAAACGCAGGCTTCTCCATAAGTCTGCATAAACCCAAATGCTTTGATCATCTCATCAAAGCGAATGTTCCAACTCCGAGATGCTTGCACCAGCCCATAAATCGAGCGTTGGAGCTTGCACACCTTGTCAGCGTTCTTAGGATCGACAAAACCTTCCGGCTGCATCATATACAATTCTTCCTTAAGGAAACCATTAAGGAATGCCGTTTTGACGTCCATTTGCGATATCTCATAATCATAGAATGCGGCAATTGCTAACATGATTCAGACGGACTTCAGCTTCGCTACCGGTGAGAAAGTCTCATCGTAGTCAACCCCTTGAACTTGTCGATAACCCTTAGCGACAAGCCGAGCTTTATAGATGGTCACATTACCATCCGCGTCTGTCTTCTTCTTAAAGATCCATTTATTTTCTATGGCTCGCCGCTCAACGGGCAAGTTAGTCAAAGTCCATACTTTGTTTTCATACATGGATCCTATCTCGGATTTCATGGCTTCCAGCCATTTGTCGGAATCCGGGCCCGCCATCGCTTCTTCATAGTTCGAAGGTTCACCGTTGTCTAACAACATGATTTCCAAGACAGGGTTGCCGTACCATTCTGGTGCGGAACGTGTCCTTGTGGACCTTCGAATTTCAGTAGGAGCTTGATCAGAAGTATCTTGATCATCATCATTAACTTCCTCTCTAATTGGTGCAGGCACCACAGGAACATTTTCCTGAGTTGTGCCACTTTCCGGTTCAAGATGTAATACTTCATCAAGTTCTAATTTCCTCCCACTTACTTCTTTAGAGAGAAACTCCTTCTCTAGAAAGGATCCATTCTTGGCAACAAAGATCTTGCCTTCGGATCTGAGGTAGAAGGTATACCCAATAGTTTCTTTAGGGTATCCTATGAAGACGCATTTTTCCGACTTGGGTTTGAGCTTTTCAGGTTGAAGTTTCTTGACATAAGCATCGCATCCCCAAACTTTTAGAAACGACAGCTTAGGTTTCTTCCCAAACCATAACTCATACGGTGTCGTCTCAACGGATTCTGACGGAGCCCTATTTAAAGTGAATGCGGCAGTCTCTAAAGCATAGCCCCAAAAAGATAGCGGTAAATCGGTAAGAGACATCATATATCGCACCATATCTAATAGAGTGCGATTACAACGTTCGGACACACCATTACACTGAGGTGTTCCAGGCGGCGTGAGTTGTGAAACTATTCCACATTTTCTTAAGTGTGTGCCAAATTCGTGACTCAAGTATTCTCCTCCACGATATGATCGCAGGAACTTGATTTTCCTATCATGTTGATTCTCAACCTCACTCTGAAATTCCTTGAACCTTTCAAAGGTCTCAGACTTGTGTTTCATTAAGTAGACATACCCATATCTACTCAAGTCATCAGTGAGGGTGAGAACATAACGATAACCACCGCGAGCCTCAACACTCATTGGACCGCACACATCAGTATGTATGATTTCCAATAAGTTGGTTGCTCGCTCCATTGTTCCTGAGAACGGAGTCTTGGTCATTTTACCCATGAGGCATGGTTCGCATGTGTCAAATGATTCGTAATCAAGAGACTCTAAAAGTCCATCTGCATGGAGCTTCTTCATGCGTTTGACACCTATGTGACCAAGGCGGTAGTGCCACAAGTATGTGGGACTACCATTATCAACCTTACATCTTTTGGTACTCACACTATGAATATGTGTAGCATTACGCTCGAGATTCATTAAGAATAAACCATTCACCATCGGAGCATGACCATAAAACATATCTCTCATATAAATAGAACAACCATTATTCTCGGATTTAAATGAGTAGCCATCTCGTATTAAACGAGATCCTGATACAATGTTCATGCTCAAACTTAACAATTATTGAGGTTCAAAACTAATCTCGTAGGTAAATGTAGAGGTAGCGTGCCGACGGCGAACACATCGACCTTGGAACCATTCCCGACGCGCATCGTCACCTTTTCCTTCGCCAGTCTCCGCTTATTCCGTAGCTCCTGCTTTGAGTTACAAATGTGAGCAACTGCACCGGTATCAAATACCCAGGAGCTACTACGAGTACTGGTAAGGTACACATCAATTACATGTATATCACATATACCTTTCGTTTTGCCGGCCTTCTTGTCCGCTAAGTATTTGGGGCAGTTCCGCTTCCAGTGACCACTTTCCTTGCAGTAAAAGCACTCAGTCTCGGGCTTGGGTCCATTCTTTGGCTTCTTCTCGGCAGCTTGCTTGCCGGGCGCGGCAACTCCCTTGCCGTCCTTCTTGAAGTTTTTCTTACCCTTGCCTTTCTTGAAATTAGTGGTTTTATTCACCATCAACACTTGATGTTCCTTTTTGACTTCTACCTCTGCTGATTTCAGCATTGCAAATAATTCAGGAATGGTCTTTTCCATCCCCTGCATATTGAAGTTCATCACAAAGCTCTTGTAGCTCAGTGGAAGCGTATGAAGGATTCTGTCAATGACCGCGTCATCCGGGAGATTAACTCCCAGCTGAGTCAAGCAGTTATGTAACCTTGACATAGTGAGTATGTGCTCACTGACAGAACTATTTTCCTCCATCTTACAGCTGAAGAACTTGTCGGAGACTTCATATCTCTCGACCCGGGCATGAGCTTGAAAAACCATTTTTAGCTCTTCGAACATCTCATATGCTCCGTGTCTCTCAAAACGCTTTTGGAGCCCTGGTTCTAAGCTGTAAAGCATGCCACACTGAACGAGGGAGTAATCATCGGTACGTGTCTGCCAAGCGTTCATAACGTCTTGTTCTGCAGGGAGAACAGGTGCTTCACCTTGTGGTGCTTGTAGGACATAATCTTTCTTGGCAGCTATGAGGATGATCCTCAGGTTCCGGACCCAGTCCGTATAGTTGCTGCCATCGTCTTTCAGCTTGGTTTTCTCTAGGAACGCGTTGAAGTTGAGGACAACATTGGCCATTTGATCTACAATACATGTTGTAAAGATTTTAGACAAAGTTCATGATAATTAAGTTCATCTAAATCAAATTATTCAATGAACTCCCACTTAGATAGACATCCCTCTAGTCATCTATGTATAACATGATCCGAGTTAACTAGGCCGTGTCCGATCATCACGTGAGACGGACTAGTCAACATCGGTGAACATCTTCATGTTGATCGTATCTTCTATACGACTCATGCTCGACCTTTCGGTCTTCTGTGTTCCGAGGCCATGTCTGTACATGCTAGGCTCGTCAAGTCAACCTAAGTGTTTGCATGTGTAAATCTGTCTTACACCCGTTGTATGTGAACGTTGGAATCTATCACACCCGATCATCACGTGGTGCTTCGAAACAATGAACTGTCGCAACGGTGCACAGTTAGGGGGAACACTTTCTTGAAATTATTATGAGGGATCATATTATTTACTACCGTCGTTCTAAGTAAACAAGATGCAAAAACATGATAAACATCACATGCAATCAAATAATAATAGTGACATGATATGGCCAATATCACATAGCTCCTTTGATCTCCATCTTGGGGCTCCATGATCATCTTGTCACCGGCATGACACCATGATCTCCATCATCATGATCTCCATCATCGTGTCTCCATGAAGTTGCTCGCCAACTATTACTTCTACTACTATGGCTAACACGTTTAGCAATAAAGTAAAGTAATTTACATGGCGTTTCTCAATGACACACAGGTCATACAAAAAAATAAAGACAACTCCTATGGCTCCTACCGGTTGTCATACTCATCGACATGCAAGTCGTGATTTCTATTACAATAGCATGAACATCTCATACATCACATATATATCATTCATCATTCATCACAACTTTGGCCATATCACATCACAAAACACTTGCTGCAAAAACAAGTTAGACGTCCTCTAATTGTTGTTGCAAGTTTTACGTCGCTGCAATAGGGTTCTAGCAAGAACGTTTTCTTACCTACGTGAAAGCCACAACGTGATTTGTCAACTTCTATTTACCCTTCATAAGGACCCTTTTCATCGAATCCGCTCCAACTAAAGTGGGAGAGACAGACACCCGCCAGCCACCTTATGCAACTAGTGCATGTCAGTCGGTGGAACCGGTCTCACGTAAGCGTACGTGTAAGGTTGGTCCGGGCCGCTTCATCCCACAATACTGCTGAAGCAAAATAAGACTAGTAGCGGCAAGAAAGTTGACAATATCTAGGCCCACAACAAATTGTGTTCTACTCGTGCAAAGAGAACTACGCATAAACCTGGCTCTGATACCACTGTTGGGGAACGTTGCAGAAAACAAAAATTTTCCTACAGTTTCACCAAGATCCATCTATGATTTCATATAGCAACGAGTGATCGGATTGCATCTACATACCTTTGTAGATCACGCGCGGAAGCGTTCAAAGAATGGGGATGAGGAAGTCGTACTCGACGTGATCCAAATCACCGGAGATTCTAGCGCCGAACGGACGGCACCTCCGTGTTCAACACACGTACGGTCAGCGTGACATCTCCTCCTTCTTGATCCAGCAAGGGGGGAGGAGAGGTTGATGAAGATCCAGCAGCACGACGGCGTGGTAGTGGATGCAGGGGTCACCACAGCAGGGCTTCGCCGTTCTACTACGAGAGGGATAGGTGTAGCAGGGGAGAAGGAGGCGCCAAGACTCAAGGGTGCGGCTGCCCCTCCCTCCCCCCTTTATATACACTCCCCTAGGGGGGGCGGCGGTCCTAGGAGATGGGATCTCCTAGGGGGGGCGGCGGCCAAGGGGTGGAGTGCCCCCAAGCCAGGTGGGGCGCCCCCCACCCTAGGGTTCCCAACCCTAGGCGCATGGGGTGGGCCAAGGGGGGCGCACCAGCCCACTATGGGCTGGTTCCCCTCCCCACTTTGGCCCATGGGGCCCTCCGGGATGCGTGGCCCCACCCGGTGGACCCCCGGGACCCTTCCGGTGGTCCCGGTACAATATCGGTGACCCCCGAAACTCTCCCGATGGCCGAAACTGCACTTCCTATATATAATTCTTCACCTCCGGACCATTCCAGAACTCCTCGTGACGTCCGGGATCTCATCCGGGACTCCGAACGACTTTCGGGTTACTGCATATTATATCTCTACAACCCTAGCGTCACCGAACCTTAAGTGTGTAGACCCTACGGGTTCGGGAGACATGTAGACATGACCGAGATGGCTCTCCGGTCAATAACCAACAGCGGATCTGGATACCCATGTTGGCTCCCACATGCTCCTCGATGATCTCATTGGATGAACCACGATGTCGAGGATTCAAGCAACCCCGTATACAATTCCCTTTGTCAATTGGTACGTTACTTGCCCGAGATTCGATCGTCGGTATCCCAATACCTCGTTCAATCTCGTTACCGGCAAGTCACTTTACTCGTACCGTAATGCATGATCCCGTGACCAGACACTTGGTCACTTTGAGCTCATTGTGATGATGCATTACCGAGTGGGCCCAGAGATACCTCTCCTTCATACGGAGTGACAAATCCCAGTCTTGATCCGTGACAACCCAACAGACACTTTCGGAGATACCCGTAGTATACCTTTATAGTCACCTAGTTACGTTGTGACGTTTGGTACACCCAAAGCACTCCTACGGTATCCGGGAGTTACACGATCTCATGGTCTAAGGAAAAGATACTTGACATTGGAAAAACTCTAGCAAACGAACTATACGATCTTGTGCTATGTTTAGGATTGGGTCTTGTCCATCACATCATTCTCCTAATGATGTGATCTCGTTATCAATGACATTCAATGTCCATAGTCAGGAAACCATGACTATCTGTTGATCAACGAGATAGTCAATTAGAGGCTTACTAGGGACATGTTGGTGTCTATGTATTCACACATGTATTACGATTTCCGGATAACACAATTATAGCATGAATGAAAGACAATTATCATGAACAAGGAAATATAATAATAATCCTTTTATTATTGCCTCTAGGGCATATTTCCAACATGTTATACACTAGATCATCATTGCATATCATATTTTGTTGCATTCTGGTTGATCCTAGAAATTCTACGCAACTCAAGGACCCTTGGAGAGAGTTGGGGATTTCGTTATTTTCATATTTGAGTTTTCTCTAATTTTGAAAAAATAGGATCATTTGATTTGATTTATTTTATCTTCAATTATTTCTATTACAAAAATATGAGAGAGGGAATAAAATGACTTTCCCAAAATAAAGAAATAATGAGGATTTAATAAAAAAATCAAATAAGATTTTTCTTTGGTTTTATTTGTATTAGGGAAAAATGCGCGTTTTTCAAAATTACATTTAGACCCCAAATAAATGTTCATCCTGTGCGGCTTGATTTTAGAAGCCGCGGAAAATTTATTTTGGGATTTTTGGAGTCCGTTTAGTATTCCTTTTGTTTTTTTCTGAGCGTAATATAAAAAAACGAACCGACCTAACCGGGCCGTGTCCGACTAGGACACTTGGCCCGGCCGGCCTTCAAATAGCACCCGGCCAGCCCAAGCCGCGCCCCGCCCCGAAACCCTAACCCTAGGCCTCGCCGCCGCCGCCCCACGCCGCCCCGCCGCCCGCCGCCGCCGCCTCGCCGGACCGCCGGATCCGCCTCCGCTGGAGGTAGTTTTCGCCGCCGGTTTATTTAGAAAAGCCGATCGGTTACCCAATGGTTTTTTTTGGTTTTTTTAGTTTCAGTTTTTTTAAATAGATCGGGTTTTCTGGTTTATTTAATTAGCTTGCATTCGTCTGTTCGTTTGTTTTAACGAACGTTCATCGTTTTTCTTTTTCTCGGATTAAATCCGTGATTTTTTCTGATCGCGATTTCTGATCTGATTTTCATTTTAGTCTAACTTTTCGCTCGTTTATCGGAATCAGGCGATTCAAGCGCCTAGAGTTTTGTCTCGAAAACCTCTTTCCGTTTAACCAACTCAAACAAGTTTTTGCCACTATAAAAATTGCCCTAGATCTAGAATAGTAAACGAAGCCTGTTTATTTTGCCGTTTGTCTTTCGTTGTTTCGTTTGATTTGATTCTTTTTGGCAACCGGAGTTCTTAAGTTGAACTTTATGGTTCGATCTCTTATTTGAGTTTTACCTGTGCATTAGTTGAGTACTTATTGTATGCTTGTTTGTTTGCGATAGAGTACCCGGAGTGCGCCGCTTGCTACTTCGAATCGCTAGGTTTCCCGGATCATCAGCAAGGCAAGTAACACTTTGATCATGTTTTCCCACTACCCAGTTTTATTGCATTAGATCAATCCTCACACATTGCATGATTAGGATCTAATTAAATTGTGGGTTTGGGAAGTAGTTGAGGTAGTACCTATTACCTGTTATTATCAAACCTTTGGGAGTTACTTCTACATTTGCTTATTATGCCATGCTATGCTAGTAGACGTGGATTGGGTGAGTGTATCCATGACAGATGTGAGATTGTTAATTAATGGTTTATCTAAGGTGGCAACTTAAATACACATCTGGGTGGATTGAGGCTCCTGGGTATTCCAGCGATTGCCTGTTTTTCGTTATGGACCGCCACCCAAGCTCAAAGGGATCATGAGATTATTCATGCTAGAAACCTCCGTGTGCAGCCACAAGCTATTATGGGCTCTAGCATAGTTGATTAAGTTGTGCGAACTTTTACTGTGGTAGACTAGTAGATGTAGGGGAAAGTAGGTGTAACGGTCTACCCGATCGTAAGGTGCTAGCGCTTCTGAAAGACTATGTCTCGGTCATCTGTTTCTCAAACACCATGTAGTGCGAGAAACCAGACGGAGGCGATCGAGTCTTGTGGGGAAAAGTGCGCAAACCTCTGCAGAGTGTATAAACTAATCATGATTAGCCGTGTCCCCGGTTATGGACATCTTGAGTATCTAGTACTTGGATTATCATGTGAATCTCAACATGTTACTCTAAAATTAACTTTGTTGGGTTTTGTTTAATGATGATGCTTAATTGGGATTGAGAATGCTGTCAACCATTCTCAATGTTTAACAACTACCATGATAGTTAAATAAAATTTATTCCTTTGTAGTAGGGAAAAATTGGCTTTACGCAAAACTGTAACCATAGAGCTTTTCACCAGCCAAATATGCATATAGATTAGCCTATTTCATTCCATTACTCTCTATGTGTTACTTTGCCAGCATATTCCATGTGCTGACCCGTTTCAGGCTGCAACGTTCATGTTGCAGACTTTTCAGACGACGATTAAGGTGCTTTTAGGTCGTGCTTCTATACTCAGGGATGCCGTTGGAGTTGATGGACTCACTTATCTTCTAAGCCTTCCGCTGTTATCGTTATTAGATGGCCTTAAGCCATATTTATTGTAATAAGTTCTCTTTTGAGACACTCGATGTAATAAGTGTGTGATTGCTACTCTGTTATAAATCCTTCAAGTATTGTGTGCTGTCAGCATTACTGATCCAGGGATGACACCTAAGCACAGAGATTGGACCGTTTGAGGTCTGGTCGCTACAACATGGTATCAAAGCACACGCTGACTGTAGGACACGACCACTAAGCTAAAGACCTAGATCACTACTCACTCTCTTCTCTTTCTGACTTCTCATCTTTTCTACTCTTTTAGGATGGCGGATGCAAGGAACAAGTTCACACAACCGGATGAAGATACACCCTTTGGACGTCACTTGAAGGAAGTCACTAGATACCTGAACATAGGAGTACCAAGCTTCACCGAAACCTACAACGCCACTTTACCTGAAGAAGAGCGCTGGATGATTCAAGTTCAAGTCCAAGGAAGGACGTTCATGCCAGTCACTAAGCCCATAGAGTTTTATTTTGATGCACCAACTTGGAGTCTAGGAAAGAGCATGGCAGCTCACATCACCATGGGACGCATTGGATAAGTCTACCGCAATGATCTCAAGGATACTATCTACCGGATTTGTGGGCACCGAGATGAGCACTGGGAGATGATCAGCACCAGGAAGGATAGATCAATTGCAGCTTTTATCCAGGAGTTAAACCAACCCATTCGACGTCAGGAGAACCAGATGTGCACCGACATGATAGATCTGAAGAAGGCGAGGACAAGAATCAAGGAACTGGAGGAAGAAATCAAGGCTACACGTGAAGATTATGAAGAGGAAATCGAAGTACTAGTGGAGAAGAATGACGATCTGATCAAGAAGATTGGAATATTTAGGGGAGGCCCTACACTAGTAGAAGAAGACAAAGAACCCAAGGAGATACGCCCGGAAGACTACATCATCATCGACGACACCAACTCGGATCCAGATGATAGCGATGATGACTATGTTGATGAAGCTGGAGCAGATATAATGGAGTCTGCAACCGAAGAATATTTCTAGTAGACCACCCCAACAGTAGTAGTAGTAGTCCACCATTTAAATATAGTAGTCCGAGCACTTTTGCGATAGTTAGATCGATTGTATGCCCTTGTTTGATTGATTGAATGAAGTGAATTGTTTGCTTTTGCCTCATGTGCATATGGGTAGTGTTTTCTATTTAGACCCCCTCTATTCTTAAATCTCATCTTTTCTAAACCCTTAGATGCCTCCGAGACGTGACCCCGGATTTACCTTCCCACCGGAGCTCACCCAGTTGATCCAGCAGCAGAACACATTGATGCAGTTGCTAGTCCAGAATCAAAATCAAGGGAACAACAACAACAACCCACCACCACCACCACCACCTGTTGATCACTTAGCCCATTTTCTTAGGTTGAATCCGCTGGTGTTTTCCAGTAGCACCGAGCCGATAGTAGCAGATGATTGGCTCCGCAAGACAGCTAGAGAGTTGACCACAGCAGGATGCACGGATGCAGAAAAGGTGAAGTTTGCCGCACATCATCTTGAAGGAGCCGCAACATCATGGTGGGAGAATTTCACAGCCACTTTACCTGTCGACACTGTCACGTGGGACCAGTTTCAGCAGGCTTTTCGAACTGCCCATGTTTCAGAAGGAGCTATGGCCATGAAGAAGTGAGAGTTTCACAACTTGCGCCAAGGAGGACGGATAGTTGGCCAGTATGTGGAGGACTTTAGTAAATTAGCACGTTATGCCCCAGATGACGTTGCTACGGATGCAGCTAAGCAGGAGAAGTTTCTGGAAGGACTGAATGATGAGTTGAGCATGCAGTTGATGGTAGCAACCTTCAACAATTACCAGGAGTTGGTAGGTCGTGCTCTCATGATTGAAGGGAAGCAGCAGCAGATTGAGAATCGCAAGAGGAAGTATGGACAAGGGAAGCACAATTCAGGAGCTCGGCAGAAGCCACATTTTATCCCTAGACCGGGATGACATTTTCAGCATACCCATGGAGGAGGTAGCTCGCACAATCACAATGGCACCAAGAATGGTAATGGGAATGGAGGAAGCAACGGCCAGAACCGCACCAACCCATCGACCCCAGCCAAGAGAGACCTGAGCCAAGTCACTTGCTTTAAGTGCCAGAAGACTGGACATTATGCCAATGAGTGCCCTAAATCCCAGAATGGAAATGGCAATGGAAGCTCTAGGAAGAAGCCAAACCCTTTCAACAGGGGACAGGTGAACCACGTTAACGTGGAGGAGGTTGAAGAGCACCCGGATGCAGTAATCGGTAAGTTTTTGGTTAAGTCATTTACTGCACTCGTTCTTTTTGATACTAGTGCATCGCATTCATACATATCAAGGGGATTTGTGGATAGTATAACCTGCCCACCAAAGTTCTTAGAACACCTATGTTAGTAAGCTCACCAGGAGCGGAGTATATGGCTAGCCAAGGATGTTTTCAAGTGCCATTAAGTATAGGTAGGCATGTGTTTCCCTCGGATTTGATAATATGTGAATCACAAGGTTTGGATGTAATTCTGGGTATGGATTGGTTGTCGATGTATGGAGGAAACATCGATTGCGCCAGTAAGTCGATCTTGCTTACCACCCCAGAAGGGAGAAGGATCAAGTATGTATCCCGGCATGTGCCGGAGAGGACTCAAGTAAATTGTTTAACGGGAGTTGTGCAGGAGGAAGTACCAGTAGTGAAGGATTTCCCTGATGTATTTCCAGAAGAATTGCCAGGCATGCCACCGGATAGAGATATTGAGTTTTTGATTGAGCTTTTGCCAGGCACAGGGCCAATATCAAAGAGACCATATAGGATGCCCGCAAAGGATTTGGTGGAGATTAAGAAGCAGATTAAGGAGTTACTGGATAAAGGATATATTCGCCCAAGTTCTTCGCCTTGGGGATCGCCAGTACTTCTAGTGGAGAAGAAGGATGGATCGTTAAGGATGGTTGTTGATTATCAAGGATTGAATGAAGTAACCATCAAGAACAAGTACCCACTACCAATGATCAATGATCTGTTTGATCGATTGCAAGGAGCTAAGGTATTTTCCAAGATCGATCTGCGATCAGGATACCATCAATTGAAGATTCGAGAACAGGATGTACCTAAGACGGCTTTTACCACCAGGTATGGGCTGTACGAGTATACCGTTATGTCATTTGGTCTGACTAACGCACCTGCATATTTTATGAACATGATGAACAAAGTGTTTATGTAGTTCTTGGATAAGTTCGTTGTAGTGTTCATTGATGATATCCTGGTTTACTCGAAAAATGAAGATGAGCATAAGGAGCATTTGCGTTTGGTACTCGGAAAGCTCAGAGAACATCAATTATATGCCAAGTTTAGCAAATGTGAGTTTTGGTTGAAAGAAGTTGGATTTCTCGGACACGTTATATCCGGAGAAGGTATAGCAGTAGATCCCACTAAAGTTGATACTGTGACCAATTGGAAAGCCCCAACAACAGTTGGAGAGATCCGGAGTTTTCTTGGACTCGCAGGATACTACCAGAGGTTTATTGAGAATTTCTCAAAGATTGCGAAGCCTATGACAGAGTTGTTGAAGAAGGATACCAAGTTCAAATGGACTGAGGAATGTGAGGCTAGTTTCCAGGAGTTGAAGAAACATTTGGTTACCTCACCAGTGTTGATTTTACCGGATCAGACCAAGGATTATGAGGTGTATTGTGACGCTTCACGTCGAGGACTTGGAGCAGTGCTTATGCAGGAAGGAAGAGTTGTTTCATATGCCTCACGACAACTTAAGCCCCATGAGTTGAATTATGCTACGCATGATTTGGAGTTAGCAGCCGTAGTGCATGCATTGAAGACTTGGAGACATTTTCTGATCAGAAACCATTGTGAGGTGTACACGGATCACAAGAGTTTGAAGTATATTTTCACACAGAAGGAGTTGAATCTCAGGCAAAGGAGATGGTTGGAGCTCATCAAGGATTATGATATGAGATTGCATTATCACCCCGGGAAGGCTAACGTAGTAGCCGACGCGTTGAGCCGTAAGAGCCATGTCAACACCCTAATGACGGGAGATTTACCAAGAGAGTTAGCCGAAAATCTTCGAGAGCTATGTTTGGAAATAGTTCCAAGAGGCTATGTAGCAGCATTGGAGATTCGGTCTACTTTGATGGATAAGATCAGAGAAGCCCAAAAGACTGACAAGGAGATTGCCTCTATTAAGGAGAAAATGAGCAAAGGAAAAGCTAAGGGATTTCATGAGGATGAGCACGATACCTTATGGTTTGAAGACCGCGTCTATGTACCAAATGATTCGGAGATCAGGAAGTTAATTTTACAAGAGGCCCATGATTCACCGTATTCGATTCACCCAGGAAATACCAAGATGTATTTGGATTTGAAGGATATTTTCTGGTGGACTGGAATGAAGAAGGATATTGCGGAATATGTAGCAGTTTGTGATGTATGTCAGAGAGTAAAGGCAGAGCATCAGAAGCCAGCCGGACTGCTACAGCCATTACTGATACCCGAATGGAAGTGGGATAAGCTAGGCACGGATTTTATTACAGGATTGCCCAGAACACGTTCAGGATATGACTCGATATGGGTTGTAGTCGATCGTTTGACAAAGGTAGCTCATTTCATTCCAGTGAAGACTACCTATACTAGTGCCAAGTTGGCAAAGATATACATGACCAGAATTGTATGTCTGCATGGAGTTCCAAGGAGCATTGTATCAGATAGAGGAACCCAATTTACCTCAAAGTTCTGGAATCAGTTGCATGAAACTTTGGGAACCAGACTAGAGTTTAGCACAGCTTTCCACCCGCAGACAGATGGACAGACCGAGAGAGTCAATCAGATTTTGGAGGATATGCTAAGAGCTTGTGCGCTAGATTACGGATCTAGCTGGGACGAGAATTTGCCATATGCAGAGTTCTCTTACAACAACAGCTATCAATCCAGTTTGAAGATGGACCCTTTCGAAGGCTTATACGGAAGGAGGTGCAGGACCCCATTGTCTTGGGATGAAGTTGGAGACCGCCAGTTGTTTGGACCGGATCTAATAAAGGAGTCTGAACAAAAAGTGAAATTGATTCGCGATAGGCTCAAGGTAGCTCAATCCAGGCAGAAGAGTTATGCAGATTCTAAACGCAAGGAGATATTTTACGAAGTCGGAGACCGAGTTTATCTTCGAGTATCACCACTTCGAGGAGTTAAGTGCGTTGGAGTTAAGGGAAAGTTAGCGCCACATTTTGTAGGCCCATACAAAGTTTTGGAGCGTATGGGAGAAGTAGCCTATAAGTTGGAATTGTCTGAAGGATTGTCAGGAGTTCACGACATGTTCCACGTATCCCAGTTGAAGAAGTGCCACGCAGAGATGGCTGATATACCGCTGAGAGATACAGTACCACTGGAAGCAATTCAGTTGGACAGTGATTTGACCTATGAGGAGAAACCCGTTAAGATTCTAGAGTATGCCAGTCGAGTCACCCGCAGCAAGGTTATCAAGTTTTGCAAGGTTCAGTGGAGCCACCACATGGAGGATGAAGCCACTTGGGAACGAGAGGAAGATTTGCTGAAGGACCACCCTCACCTATTTTCTAGCCAACCCGAATCTCGAGGGTGAGATTCATCTTAAGGGGGGGGGGTAGGTTTGTAACATCCCAAATTTTCAATTTGGAATGTTATACACTAGATCATCATTGCATATCATATTTTGTTGCATTCTGGTTGATCCTAGAAATTCTACGCAACTCAAGGACCCTTGGAGAGAGTTGGGGATTTCGTTATTTTCATATTTGAGTTTTCCCAAATTTTGAAAAAATAGGATCATTTGATTTTATTTATTTTATCTTCAATTATTTCTATTACAAAAATATGAGAGAGGGAATAAAATGAATTTCCCAAAATAAAGAAATAATGAGGATTTAATAAAAAAATCAAATAAGATTTTTCTTTGGTTCTATTTGCTATTTTATTTGTATTAGGGAAAAATGCGCGTTTTTCAAAATTCATTTAGGCCCCAAATAAATGTTCATCCTGTGCGGCTTGATTTTAGAAGCCGGGGAAAATTTATTTCGGGATTTTTGGAGTCCGCTTAGTATTTCTTTTGTTTTTTTTCTGAGCGTAATATATATAAAAAAACGAACCAACCTAACCGGGCCGTGTCCGACTAGGACACTTGGCCCGGCCGGCCTTCAAATAGCGCCCGAGGCCCCGAGGCCAGCCCAAGCCGCGCCCCGCCCCGAAACCCTAACCCTAGGCCTCGCCGCCGCCGCCCGCGCCGCGCCGCCCCACGCCGCCCGCGCAGCATCGCCGCCGCCCCACGCCGCGCCGCTCGCCGCTGCCGCCGGACCGCCGCCGCGCCGCCTCGCCAGACCGCCGGATCCGCCGCCGCCGGAGGTAGTTTTCGCCGCCGGTTTTTTTAGAAAACCGATCGGTTTTCGGACGGTTTGTTTGGTTTTTTAGTTTTGGTTTTTTTAAATAGATCGGTTTTTCCGGTTTATTTAATTAGCGAGCATTCATCCGTTCGTTCCTTTTAACGAACGTTCGTCATTTTTCTTTTTCTCAGATTAAATCCGCGATTTTTCTGATCGCGATTTCTGATCCGATTTTTGTTTTAGTCTAACTTTTCGCTCGTTTATCGGAATTAGGCGATTCAAGCGCCTGGAGTTTCATCTTGAAACCCTCTTTCCGTTTAACCAACTCAAACAAGTTTTTTCCACTGTAAACATTACCCTAGATCCAGAATAGTAAACAAAGCCTGTTTCTTTTGCCATTTGTTTTTCGTTGTTTCGTTCGATTTGATTCTTTTTGCCAACCGGAGTTCTTAAGTTGAACTTTCTGGTTAGATCTCTTATTTGAGCTTTACCTATGCATTAGTTGAGTACTTATTGTATGCTTGTTTGTTTGCGATAGAGTACCCGGAGTGCGCCGCTTGCTACTTCGAATCGCTAGGTTTCCCGGATCATCAGCAAGGCAAGTAACACTTTGATCATGTTTTCCCACTACCCAGTTTTATTGCATTAGATCAATCCTCACACATTGCATGATTAGGATCTAATTAAATTGTGGGTTTGGGAAGTAGTTGAGGTAGTACCTATTACCTGTTATTATCAAACCTTTGGGAGTTACTTCTACATTTGCTTATTATGCCATGCTATGCTAGTAGACGTGGATTGGGTGAGTGTATCCATGACAGATGTGAGATTGTTAATTAATGGTTTATCTAAGGTGGCAACTTAAATACACATCTGGGTGGATTGAGGCACCTGGGTATTCCAACGATTGCCTATTTTTCTTTATGGACCGCCACCCAGGCTCAAAGGGATCATGAGATTATTCATGCTAGAAACTTCCCTGTGCAGCCACAAGCTATTATGGGCTCTAGCATAGTTGATTAAGTTGTGCGAACTTTTATAGTGGTAGACTAGCAGATGTAGGGGAAAGTAGGTGTAACGGTCTACCCGATCGTAAGGTGCTAGCACTTCTGAAAGACTATGTCTCGGTCATCCGTTTCTCAAACACCATGTAGTGCGAGAAACCAGACGGAGGCGATCGAGTCTTGTGGGGAAAAGTGCGCAAACCTCTGCAGAGTGTATAAACTAATCATGATTAGCCGTGTCCCCGGTTATGGACATCTTGAGTATCTAGTACTTGGATTATCATGTGAATCTCAACATGTTACTCTAAAATTAACTTTGTTGGGTTTTGTTTAATGATGATGCTTAATTGGGATTGAGAATGCTGTCAACCATTCTCAATGTTTAACAACTACCATGATAGTTAAATAAAATTTATTCCTTTGCAGTAGGGAAAAATTGGCTTTACGCAAAACTGTAACCATAGAGCTTTCCACTAGCCAAATATGCATATAGATTAGCCTATTTCATTCCATTACTCTCTATGTGTTACTTTGCCAGCATATTCCATGTGCTGACCTGTTTCGCGCTGCAACGTTCATGTTGCAGACTTTTCAGACGATGATTAAGGTGCTTTTAGGTCGTGCTTCTATACTCAGTGATGCCGTTGGAGTTGATGGACTCACTTATCTTCTAAGCCTTCCGCTGTTATCGTTATTAGATGGCCTTAAGCCATATTTATTGTAATAAGTTCTCTTTTGAGACACCCAATGTAATAAGTGTGTGAATGCTACTCTGTTATAAATCCTTCAAGTACTGTGTGGTGTCAGCATTACTGATCCAGGGATGACACCTGAGCACAGAGATTGGACCGTTTGAGGTCTGGTCGCTACAAGCGCGGTGCTTCTTCAGAGTTTTCAATAATCTCTCTTCCTCCTGCTCTGAAAGGTTAGCACTAATAATAACATGATATATCTTTTTTCTCATCAAGATAAGCATATTTAAGAGTATTAGGTAACGGTTTAAGCTCAAACACGGGATCACCCTTTGGTGGAGGAGGATCCCCTAGGATTTCAACTGGTAAATGTTTTTCAGAATATGTTCCTGTTTAAAGAATACTTCATCTAATTCCCTTATTTCATTCATAAACATATCATTTTCATGGTCTAGCAAATATTGTTCTAAAAGATCACTAGGAGGTACGACAATAGAAGCAAGACCAATAATTTCATCCTTAATAGGTAATTCTTCTTCACAGTGTTGTCTACTGAATTTAGAAAAATTAAATTCATGAGTCATATCATCTAAACCGATAGTAACGACATCTCTTTTGCAATCTATGGTAGCATTAACAGTATTTAGGAAGGGTCTACCAAATATAATGGGACAAAAACTATCTTGTGGGGAACCAAGAACAAGAAAATTAGCAGGATATTTAGTTTTCCCACACAAGACTTCAACATCTCTAACAATTCCCATTGGTGAAATAGTATCTCTATTGGCAAGTTTAATTGTGACATCAATATCTTCCATCTCAACAGGTGCAATATTATGCATAACTTCTTTGTATAAGGAATAATGTATTGCACTAGCACAAGCACCCATATCACATAAGCCATGATAACAATGATCTCCTATTTTAACAGAAATAACAGGCATGCCTACCACAGGTCTAGGTTTATCTTTATCACGGGGTTTAGCAATTCTAGCAGTTTCATTACAGAAATAAATAACATGCCCATCTATATTATCAGACAAGAGATCTTTGACAATAGCAATATTAGGTTCAACTTTAACTTGCTCAGGAGGTGTATATGTTTTAATATTGCTTTTACGAACCATAGTTGAAGCTTTAGCATGATCCTTTATCTTAACAGGGAAAGGCGGTTTCTCAACATAAGAAGTAGGAACAATAGGATCATTATAAGTAATAGTCTTTTCTTCAACTTTAATAGGTGCAGCTACTTTTACTTCTATGGGAGGATGATATTTAAACCACTTCTCCTTGGGGAGATCAACATAAGCAGTAAAAGATTCACAGAAAGAAGCTACTATCTCAGAGTTAAGTCCATATTTAGTGCTAAATTTACGAAAAATATCAGTATCCATAAAAGATTTAACACAATCAAAACTAGGTGTCATACCTGACTCCTTACCATTGTCGAGGTCCCAATCTTCAGAGTTGCGTTTAATTCTTTCCAATAAATCCCATTTGAATTCAATAGGCTTCATCATAAAAGAGCCAGCACAAGAGGTATCAAGCATGGTGCGATTGTTACCAGAAAGCTGAGCATAAAAATTTTGAATAATCATTTCTCTTGAGAGCTCATGATTGGGGCATGAATATAACATTGATTTAAGCCTCCCCCAAGCTTGAGCAATGATTTCTCCTTCGCGAGGCCAAAAATTATATATATAATTGCGATCACGATGAACAAGATGCATAGGATAAAACTTCTGATGAAATTCCAATTTCAATCGTTTGTAATAATCCACAAACTTGATCCACCTGCAAGCTTAAATAATCCACAAACTTGATCCACATATATCAAATGTTCATCAAGATGTTTTGTTCCATCTCCTAGAAAAGGACTAGCTAGCAGTTTTTCTATCATACCCGAAGGAACTTCAAAGCAAGCATTTTCATTTTCATTTTAATTTTCAGTAGGTTCAGTAGGTTGAGGAGCAACTCTTTGCTCTACTGGTCGGGGTGAAGATACCCCGAACAAGCCCCTCAGAGGATTACCTTCCATGGTAATAAGTGACAGTAAATTTCAGCACACTATATAAATTTTTCCTTACCAAATTCCACCTACCAAAGGCGCTTCACTCCCCGGCAACGGCGCCAGAAAAGAGTCTTGATGACCCACAAGTATAGGGGATCTATCGTAGTACTTTCGATAAGTAAGAGTGTCGAACCCAACGAGGAATAGAAGGAAATGATAAGCGGTTTCCAGCAAGGTATTCTCTGGAAGTATTGAAATAAGTGGTAACAGATAGTTTTGTGATAAGATAATTTGTAACGAGCAACAAGTAACAAAAGTAAATAAGGTGCAGCAAGGTGGCCCAATCCTTTTTGTAGCAAAGGACAAGCCTGGACAAACTCTTATAAGATGTAAAGCGCTCCCGAGGACACATGGAAATATCGTCAAGCTAGTTTTCATCACGTTCATATGATTCGCGTTCGGTACTTTGATAATTTGGTATGTGGGTGGACCGGTGCTTGGGTGCTGCCCTTACTTGGACAAGCATCCCACTTATGATTAACCTCTATTGCAAGCATCCGCAAATACAACAAAAGTATTAAGGTAAACCTAACCATAGCATGAAACATATGGATCCAAATCAGCCCCTTACGAAGCAATGCATAAACTAGGGTTTAAGCTTCTATCACTCTAGCAACCCATCATCTACTTATTCCTTGCCAATGTCTTCCTCTAGGCCCAAATAATGGTGAAGTGTCATGTAGTCGATGTTCACATAACACCACTAGAGGAGAGACAACATACATCTCATCAAAATATCAAACGAATACCAAATTCACATGACTACTAATAGCAAGACTTCTCCCATGTCCTCAGGAACAAAAGTAACTACTCACAAAGCATAAACATGTTCAAAATCAGAGGGGTATTAATATGCATATAGGATCTGAACATATGATCTTCCACCAATTAAACCAACTAGCATCAACTACAAGGAGTAATTAACACTACTAGAAACCTACTAGCACCAATCCCGGACTTGGAGACAAGAATTGGATACAAGAGATGAACTAGGGTTTTGAGATGAGATGGTGCTGATGAAGATGTTGATGGAGATTACCCTCTCCCGATGAGAGGAGCGTTGGTGATGATGATGGCGATGATTTCCCCCTCTGGGAGGGAAGTTTCCCTGGCAGAACAGCTCCACCAGAGCCCTAGATTGGTTCCGCCAAGGTTCCGCCTCGTGGCGGTGGAGTTTCGTCCGAGAAGATGGCTTATGATTTTTTCCCATCGAAAGACTCCATATAGAAGAAGATGGCCACCGGAGGGCCACCAGGGGGCCCACGAGGTAGGGGGGCTCGCCCTGGGGGGTAGGGCGCGCCCCCCACCTTCGTGGGAAGGGTGTGGCCCCCCTGGTGAAGTTCTTGCTCTCAGTATTTTTTATATATTTGGAAAACATCTTCTGTGAAGTTTCAGGACTTTTGGAGTTGTGCAGAATAGGTCTGTAATATTTGCTCCTTTTGTAGCCCAGAATCCCATCTGCCGGCATTCTCCCTCTTTATGTAAACCTTGTAAAATAAGAGAGAATATGCATAAGTATTGTGATGTGTAATAACATCCCATAATGCAATAAATATCGATATAAAAGCATGATGCAAAATGGATGTATCACCGTGTTGTGAGCATGTGCATCTTGTGGATGAGAGTGCCAAGTTGAAGGAGAAACTTTAGAAAGGCCTTGTGTCTTGCGTACAAGGTGAGAAGAACCTCAACGACCTTTTGAGCAATCAAAAGGTAGTTGTGGGCAAGAAGGGAATCGGGTTTGCACACAAGCCCAAGAATAAGAAGAAGAATGACAAGGCCAAACGACCTCCTCCTCTCAAGCAGACTTTTGTGAAGGAGGGAGAGGGTGCTTCTAAGGAGAAGAAGAACAATGTGGAGTGTGGTGGGGTCAAGAAGGGCAATGCCACTCCTTCCAACAAAGCCGGCGACTTTAACCATTTTATGTGTTATGTCGTGCTAGTGATGGGCATGTTTATGCCAAATTTGTTGGTTCTTCTTATAAGTAAATTAAATGGTCTATTTGGGTTCCTAAGACCCTTTGCTAACATCAAAGGACCCATTACAAATTGGGTACCTAAAACCAAGCATTGATCTCTTGTAGGTGTTTGCTTCCGGTGGGGGATCATGGTTGCTTTATAGTGGAGCCACAAATCATATGACCGGAAGTAAGGACTTGGTGGTGGACGTGCACGAGGTTTCATCTATGCCCACCAATGTCGAGTGGGGTGATGCCTTATCTTCTAAGGTATTGGGTCTTGGCAAGGTTATCATTTCTTATGATCTCACGATCGAGAAGTCATGCTTGTTGAGTCCCTTGCATCCAACTTACTTTCCGTTCATCAACTTGCACTCATGGGCTTTGCCACTTTTTTTGATATTGATACTGTGGCCCTCTTGTGGAGCAAGACTCTTAAAGTAGCCTTTGTTGGGCATGTCGAGAATGGTCTTTATGTGATTAACTTTTCAAAGCGACCCACTAAGACCGCGACATGCCTAATGGCTAAAGTTGACGTGTGATGGCTTTGGCATCGCCGTTTAGCCCATGTCAATATGAGATCTTTGCAAAGTCTTCTCAAGGGGGACCATGTCCGTGGACTAAAAAATGTTGGTTTTGCCAAAGATTGTGCTTGCAGTGCATGTATCGAAGGAAAGCTACATGAGAAGGCTCACCCACCCACGACTATCATCTACTCGAAGAGGCCCTTGGAGCTCCTTCACATGGATCTCTTTGGGCCTCCATCCTTTGATAGTCTTGGGGGTAGAAAGTATTGCTTGGTGATTGTGGATGATTTTTCAAGATATACTTGGGTATATTTCTTCAAGAGGAAGAGTGAGACCCAACAAACCGTCATCGATTTTGCATATGAAGCTCAACGTCAACACAATGCAAAGATCTTGATGATAAAAAGTGACAACAGCATCAATTTCAAGAACTAAACCTTGGATGAGTTTCTAAGTGATGAGGGGATCAAGTATCAATATTCCGCACCTTACACCCCTCAACAAAATGGGGTAGCGGAGAGGAAGAACCGGACTTTGATGGATGCAGCAAGGACCATGATGGCGGACTTCAAGTCTCCTTACAACTTTTGGGCCGAAGCCATTGATACGTCTCCAACGTATCTATAATTTTTGATTGCTCCATGCTATATTATCTATTGTTTTGAACATTATTGGGCTTTATTATCCACATTTATGTTATTTTTGGGACTAACCTATTAACCGGACGCCCAGCCCAGAATTGTTGTTTTTGCCTATTTTAGGGTTTCGAAGAAAAGGAATATCAAACGGAGTCCAAACAGAATGAAACCTTCGGGAACGTGATTTTCTCACCGAACATGATCCAGGAGACTTGGACCCTACATCAAGAAACAAAGGAGGCCACGAGGTAGGGGGGCGTGCCTACCCCCTAGGCGCGCCCTCCACCCTCGTGGGCCCCCTGTTGCTCCACCGACCTACTCCTTCCTCCTATATATACCTACGTAACCCCAAACGATCAGATACGGAGCCAAAACCCTAATTCCACCGCCGCAACTTTCTGTATCCACGAGATCCCATCTTGGGGTCTGTTCCGGACCTCCACCGGAGGGGGTATCCATCACGGAGGGCTTCTACATCATCACCATAGCCCCTCCGATGAAGTGTGAGTAGTTCACCTCAGTCCTACAGATCCATAGTTATTAGCTAGATGGCTTCTTCTCTCTTTTTGGATCTCAATACAATGTTCTCCCCCTCTCTTGTGGAGATCTATTTGATGTAATCTTCTTTTTGTGGTGTGTTTGTTGAGACCGATGAATTGTGGGTTTATGATCAAGTCTATCTATGAACAATATTTGAATCTTCTCTGAATTCTTTTATGTATGATTGGTTATCTTTGCAAGTCTCTTCGAATTATCAATTTCCTTTGGCCTACTAGATTGATCTTTCTTGTAATGGGAGAAGTGCTTAGCTTTGGGTTCAATCTTGCGGTGTCCTTTCCCAGTGACAGTAGGGGCAACAAGGCACGTATTGTATTGTTGCCATCGAGGATAACAAGATGGGGTTTTCATCATATTGCATGAGTTTATCCCTCTACATCATGTCATTTTGCTTAAGGCGTTAATTTGTTTTCATTAACTTAATACTCTAGATGCATGCTGGATAGCGGTCGATGAGTGGAGTAATAGTAGTAGATGCAGGCAGGAGTCGGTCTACTTGTCTTGGACGTGATGCCTATATACATGATCATGCCTAGATATTCTCATAACTATGCTCAATTCTGTCAATTGCTCAGCAGTAATTCGTTCACCCACCGTAAAATACTTGTGCTCTTGAGAGAAGCCACTAGTGAAACCTATGTCCCCCGGGTCTATCTTCATCATATTAATCTTCCAATACTTAGTTATTTCCTTTGCTATTTACTTTGCTTTTATTTTACTTTACATCTTTATCATAAAAATACCAAAAATATTATCTTATCATATCTATCAGATCTCACTCTCGTAAGTGGCCATGCAGGGACTGACAACCCTTATCACATTGGTTGCAAGGATTTATTTGTTTTGTGCAGGTACGAGGGACTCGCGCGTAGCCTCCTACTGGATTGATACCTTGGTTCTCAAAAACTTAGGGAAAATACTTACGCTACTTTGCTGCATCATCCCTTCCTCTTCGGGGAAAAACCAACGCAATGCTCAAGAGGTAGCAAGAAGGATCTCTGGCGCCGTTGCTGGGGAGTCTACGCAAAAGTCAATATGCCAAGTACCCTTCACAATCCTTATCTCCTGCATTACATTATTTTCCATTTGCCTCTCGTTTTCCTCTCCCCCACTTCACCCTTGCCGTTTTATTCACCCTCTCTCTCTATCCTCCCTCTCTTTTTCTATTCACCTCTTTTCCGTTTGCTTGTCGTTATGGCTAGTCCCTTATCTTCTCCATTGTCTCCCGAGAATGAAATTCTAAATTTTAAGCAAAGGGAGGGAGAAAATCTAAAAGACGCTTGGTATAGAATTTGCAATGCTCAAAATAGATCTACCAGGAAGCAATCTACTTCCATTCTTCCTCGCAATTTTTATGTAGGCGCTACTCCTTGGCACAGATATGTCCTTGATACTATTATCAGAGGGAACTTCTTGGGTAGCCATACTTTTGATTCCTATAATGCTATGATAGATTTGTTTGGCTCACCCCCTCTTTTGGTTAATGGAACTGTATTAGCTTTGGAGCATGTTATGCAAAAGCTCGAAATTATTTAAAATAAGGTTGCTACCGTAGAGTTAATTGAAAATTTGGATAAAAAGATCCACAACCGAATCTCTCAATATGGATCTAAAGTAGGAGTCACTTTGAAAAATATTAAAGAGAAGGAACCCATAGTTAATGAGAAAATAAATAACGATTCCACTAGGATTGATAAACTTGAGGATATTATTACCAACTTGGGAACCGCTTTTTCTTCTGTAAATAATACTCCAAGTCCTCCCACTAAAATTGCCAAGCTTATGTATGTTCCTAAAAATAAGGGTGAATCCTGTAGTAAGGAAACCGCGGTTCTCAAATCTATAAGTATTCATCCCAATCTTTTTTCAATCATTAAGGCACCATTTGTTACAAATGAATTTTTCGATCTTGTGCCTAAAGGTTTGATAATCAATAAAAAGAAAGAAATTCCTAAAGATGGTAGATGCCTCATTGAATAATTGCCAACCAAAGATGGCGATACCTAAATCTATCCTTGCTTTTTATGCCTAGCTAGGGGCGTTAAACGATAGCGCTTGTTGCGAGGCAACCCAATTTTATTTTTATTCCTTGCTTTTTGCTCCTGTTTAGTAATAAATAATTTATCTAGCCTCTATTTAGGTTTTCTTTTGTGTTTAATTAGTGTTTGTGCCAAGTAGAACCGTTGGGAAGAGTTGGGGAAAGTCTTGATATCTTGCTATAAAAAACAGAAACTTTAGCGCTCATGAGAACTGCTGCCATTTTTATTTGGAAAGTGCTATTTAGTTAATTATTTTTGCAGATGACTAATAGATAAATTCCTCACGTCCAGACATTTATTTTAGAATTGTTGGGGTTCCAGATCTTGCGCTAGCTACAGATTACTACAGACTGTTCTATTTTTGACAGATTCTGTTTTTCGTGTGTTGTTTGCTTATTTTGATGAATCTATGGATAGTGAAATAGTTTATAAACCATAGAGAAGTTGTAATACAGTAGGTTTAACACCAATATAAATAAAGAATGAGTTCATTAAAGTTCCTTGAAGTGGTGTTTTGTTTTCTTTCGCTAATGGAGCTCACGAGATTTTCTACTTTAAGTTTTGTATTGTGAAGTTTTCAAGTTTTGGGTAAAGATTTGATGGATTATGGAACAAGGAGTGGCAAGAGCCTAAGCTTGGGGATGCCCATAGCACCCCCAAGATAATCTAAGTACACCTAAAAGCCAAAGCTTGGGGATGCCCCGGAAGGCATCCCCTCTTTTCGTCTACTTCTATCGGTAACTTTACTTGGAGCTATATTTTTATTCACCACATGATATGTGTTTTGCTTGGAGCGTCTTATATGATTTGAGTATTTGCTTTTTAGTTTACCACAATCATTCTTGCTGTACACACCTTTTTATAGAGCCATACATGATTTGGAATTTGTTAGAATACTCTATGTGCTTCGCTTATATCATTTGAGTTATATAGTTTTGCTCTAGTACTTCACTTATATATTTTAGAGCACGGTGGTGGATTTGTTTTATAGAAACTATTGATCTCTAATGCTTCACTTAGATTATTTTGAGAGTCTTAAATAGCATGGTAATTTGCTTAAATAATCCTAATATGCTAGGTGTTCAATATTAATTTTTCTTCTTCTTATGAGTGTTTTTAATACTAAGAGAAGTTTGATGCTTGATGATTGTTTTGAGATATGGAGGTAATAATATCAAAGTCGTGCTAGTTGACAAGTTGTGAATTTGAGAAATGCTTGTGTTGAAGTTTGCAAGTCCCGTAGCATGCACGTATGGTAAAGTTATGTAACAAATTTGAAACATGAGGTGTTATTTGATTGTCTTCCTTATGAGTGGCGGTCGGGGACGAGCGATGGTATTTTCCTACCAATCTATCCCCCTAGGAGCATGCGCGTAGTGCTTGGTTTTTGATGACTTGTAGATTTTTTGCAATAAGTATGTGAGTTCTTTATGACTAATGTTGAGTCCATGGATTATACGCACTCTCACCCTTCCATGATTGCTAGCCTCTTCGGTACCGTGCATTGCCCTTTCTCACATTGAGAGTTGGTGCAAACTTTGCCGGTGCATCCAAACCCCGTGATATGATACGCTCTTTCACACATGAACCTCCTTATATCTTCTTCAAAACAGCCACCATACCTACCTATTATGGCATTTCCATGGCCATTCTGAGATATATTGCCATGCAACTTTCCACCATTCCGTTTATCATGACACATTCATCATTGTCATACTGCTTAGCATGATCATGTAGTTGACATAGTATTTGTGGCAAATCCACCGTTCGTAATTCTTTCATACATGTCACTCTCGGTTCATTGCATATCCCGGTACACCGCCGGAGGCATTCATATAGAGTCATATCTTATTCCAAGTATCGAGTTGTAATTCTTGAGTTGTAAGTAAATAGAAGTGTGATGACCATCATTCATAGAGCATTGTCCTAAAAAACAAAAAAAGAAAGGCCAAAAAAAAGAGGCCAAATAAAAATAAAAATAAAGAAGGGACAATGCTACTATCCTTTTTCCACACTTGTGCTTCAAAGTAGCACCATAATCTTCATGATAGAGAGTCTTTTGTTTTGTCACTTTCATATAGTAGTGGGAATTTTTAATTATAGAACTTGGCTTGTATATTCCAACAATGGGCCTCCTCAAGTGCCCTAGGTCTTCGTGAGCAAGCAAGTTGGATGCACACCCACTTAGTTTCTTTTGTTGAGCTTTCATACATTTATAGCTCTAGTGCATCCGTTGCATGGCAATCCCTACTCCTTGCATTAACATCAATCGATGGGCATATCCATAGCCCATTGATTAGCCTCGTTGATGTGAGACTTTCTCCTTTTTGTCTTCTCCACATAACCCCCATCATCATATTCTATTCCACCCATAGTGCTATATCCATGGCTCGCGCTCATATATTGCGTGAAAGTTTATAGGTTTGAGATTACTAAAGTATGAAACAATTGCTTGGCTTGTCATCGGGGTTGTGCATGATGAGAGCATTCTTGTGTGATGAAAATGGAGCATGACTAAACTATATGATTTTGTAGGGATGAATTTCTTTGGCCATGTTATTTTGAGAAGACATAATTGCTTAGTTAGTGTGCTTGAAGTATTATTATTTTTATGTAAATATGAACTTTTATCTTGAATCTTTCGGATCTTAATATTCATACCACAATTAAGAAGAATTACATTAAAATTATGCCAAGTAGCACTCTGCATCAAAAATTCTGTTTTTATCATTTACCTACTCGAGGACGAGCAGGAATTAAGCTTGGGGATGCTTGATACGTCTCCAACGTATCTATAATTTTTGATTGCTCCATGCTATATTATCTACTGTTTTGAACATTATTGGGCTTTATTATCCACTTTTATATTATTTTTGGGACTAACCTATTAACCGGAGGCCCAGCCCAGAATTGTTGTTTTTGCCTATTTTAGGGTTTCAAAGAAAAGGAATACCAAACGGAGTCCAAACGGAATGAAACCTTTGGGAACGTGATTTTCTCACCGAACATGATCCAGGAGACTTGGACCCTACGTCAAGAAACAAAGGAGAAGGCCACTAGGTAGGGGCGCGCCCTCCACCCTTGTGGGCCCCCTGTTGCTCCACCGACGTACTCCTTCCTCCTATATATACCTACGTAACCCCAAACGATCAGATACAGAGCCAAAACCCTAATTCCACCATCGCAACTTTCTGTATCCATGAGATCCCATCTTGGGGCCTATTCCGGAGCTCCGCCGGAGGGGGTATCCATCACGGAGGGCTTCTACATCATCACCATAGCCCCTCCGATGAAGTGTGAGTAGTTCACCTCAGACCTACGAGTCCATAGTTATTAGCTAGATGGCTTCTTCTCTCTTTTTGGATCTTAATACAATGTTCTCCCCCTCTCTTGTGGAGATCTATTCGATGTAATCTTCTTTTTGCGGTGTGTTTGTTGAGACCGATGAATTGTGGGTTTATGATCAAGTCTATCTATGAACAATATTTGAATCTTCTCTGAATTCTTTTATGTATGATTGGTTATCTTTGCAAGTCTCTTCGAATTATCAGTTTGGTTTTGCCTACTAGATTGATCTTTCTTGCAATGGGAGAAGTGCTTAGCTTTGGGTTCAATCTTGCGGTATCCTTTCCCAGTGACAGTAGGTGCAGGAAGGCACATATTGTATTGTTGCCATCGAGGATAACAAGATGGGGTTTTCATCATATTGCATGAGTTTATCCCTCTACATCATGTCATCTTGCTTAAGGCGTTACTCTGTTTTCATTAACTTAATACTCTAGATGCATGCTGGATAGCGGTCGATGAGTGGAGTAATAGTAGTAGATGCAAGCAGGAGTCGGTCTACTTATCTCGGACATGATGCCTATATACATGATCATGCCTAGATATTCTCATAACTATGCTCAATTCTGTCAATTGCTCAACAGTAATTCGTTCACCCACCGTAAAATACTTATGCTCTTGAGAGAAGCCACTAGTGAAACCTATGGCCCCCGAGTCTATCTTCATCATATTAATCTTCCAATACTTAGTTATTTCCTTTGCTATTTACTTTGATTTTATTTTACTTTACATCTTTTATCATAAAAATACCAAAAATATTATCTTATCATATCTATCAGATCTCACTCTCTTAAGTGGCTGTGTAGGGATTGACAACCCCTTATCGCGTTGATTGCGAGGATTTATTTGTTTTGTGTAGGTACGAGGGACTCGCGCGTAGTCTCCTACTGGATTGATACCTTGGTTCTCAAAAACTGAGGGAAATACTTACACTACTTTGCTGCATCATCCCTTCCTCTTCGGGGAAAAACCAACGCAGTGCTCAAGAGGTAGCAGCCATTAACACCGCTTGTCATGCATCCAATAGGCTCTATCTCCGCAAAGGCTTGAACAAGACTCCATATGAGATACTCACCGGCAACAAGCCCAACCTCAAGTACTTCCGGGTGTTCGGTTGTAAGTGTTTCATTCTCAAGAAAGGTGTTCGTTTGTCTAAATTTGAGGCTAGAGCTCATGAGGGCATATTTGTTGGTTATGCTACAAACTCTCATGCTTACTATGTCCTCAACAAGTCCATGGGACTCATTGAGGAGACTTGTAACATGGAGTTTGATAAGAATAGCGGCTCCCAAGTGGAGCAAAGTGGTACTTGTGATGTAGGTGATGAAATTCTTCCCCAAGCCATAACAAGAGTGGGTGTTGGTCATATCCTACCCATTGAGGAACCCCTTGTGTCCGAAGGAGAAGGACAATGTTCCACTCAAGTGGATCCATCACTAACCCAAGACCCACACACTTCCGAAGAACAAAGTGAAGGCCCTCAACCAAATGAACAAGATCAAGCGAAGACCAACCTCGAGATGGCGGTGAACCACCAAGTGATGCCCAAGGTCAAGTTCTTACCACCGAGCAAGTTCGAGATCTAGAGCATGCTCAAGATCAAGAACAAGCTCAGGAGGACGCTCAAGATGATCAAGTTACCGCTCCTCAACTCTTTCTTGAGGAGGAATTGGATCGTCGTGTGATACGTCTCCAACGTATCTATAATTTTTGGTTGTTCCATGCTGCTATATTATCAATCTTGGATGTTTTATAACCATTTTATAGTCATTTTATATCATTTTTGGTACAAACCTATAGACATAGTGCCAAGTGCCAGTTGCTGTTTTTTGCATGTTTTTTACATCGCAGAAAATCAATACCAAATGGGGCCCAAATGCAACGAAACTTTATGGAGATTTTTTATGGACCACAAGACACCTAATGGGCCAAGGCTGTGCTTGGGGGGTACTCCGAGGAGAGCACAACCTACCAGGGCGTGCCAGGAGGCCCAGGCCCGCCCTGGTGGGTTGTGCCCACCACGGGTGCCCCCTGGACCTCCTCTTTGCTCTATAAATACCCCAATATTCCAAAAACCCTAGGGGAGTCAACGAAAATCAATTCCAGCTGTCGCAGAGTCCAGAACCACCAGATCCAATGTAGACACCATCACGGAGGGGTTCACCACTTCCATTGGTGCCTCTCCGGTGATGCGTGAGTAGTTCTTTGTAGACCTTCGAGTCCGTAGTTAGTAGCTAGATGGCTTCCTCTCTCTTGTTTGATTCTCAATACAATGGTCTCTTGGAGATCCATATGATGTAACTCTTTTTGCGGTGTGTTTATTGGGATCAGATGAACTTTGAATTTATGATCAGATCTATCTTTTTATATCCATGAAAGTTATTTGGCTTTCTTTTATCTCTTAAATGCATGATTGCTTATAGCCTCGTATTTCTTCTCCGATATTTGGGTTTTGTTTGGACAGCTTGATCTGTTTACCTTGCAATGGTAAGAGGTGCTTTGTAGTGGGTTCGATCTTACGGTGCTTGATCCTAGTGACAGAAGGGGAACCAACATGTATGTATCGTTGCTACTAAGGATAAAACGATGGGGTCTATCTCTACATAGATAGATCTCGTCTACATCATGTCATCATTCTTATTGCATTACTCCGTTTCCCCAAGAACTTAATACACTAGATGCATGATGGATAGAGGTCGATGTGCGGAGTAATAGTAGTAGATGCAGGAAGGAGTCCGTCTACTAATCTTGGACGTGATCTGAGGGAGTCCTGGATTAGGGGGTCTCCGGACAGCCGGATTATATCCTTTGGCCGGACTGTTGGACTACGAAGATACAAGATTGAAGACTTCGTCCCATGTCCAGATGGGAATCTACTTGGCGTGGAAGGCAAGCTAGGCAATACGGATATGTATATCTCCTCCTTTGTAACCGACCTTGTGTAACCCTAGCCCCCTCCGGTGTCTATATAAACCGGAGGGTTTTAGTCCGTAGGACAACATACAATCATACCATAGGCTAGCTTCTAGGGTTTAGCCTCTCCGATCTCGTGGTAGATCAACTCTTGTAATACTCATATCATCAAGAATAAATCAAGCAGGACGTAGGGTTTTACCTCCATCAAGAGGGCCCGAACCTGGGTAAAACATCGTGTCCCCTGCCTCCTGTTACCATCCGCCTTAGATGCACAGTTCGGGACCCCCTACCCGAGATCCACCGGTTTTGACACCGACATTGGTGCTTTCATTGAGAGTTCCTCTATGACGTCTCCGTAAGGAAGGATGCCTCATCTCGTTGTTAAAAACAACATTACCGCCGGGGGAGCTCTCTCTGTCGGCCAAACTCTCCGGCTAGGCAGTTTCGTCATGACCGCTTGTTCGGCCGCTGCACCGACAATGACTTCTCGGGTCATCAAAAATAGCTCCCACGTCGGCTCGGAATTCGCTGAGCAGATGGATCCAATGGAGCTCTCTTCCCTAAACAAACTCTTGGATCGCATCACCGCCTTGGGAGTCGCTACGAACTATGATCTGATTGGGCTTAAACCTGATCAAAGGGAGATTAACTCTCCACCGGTCACCCATCATGTTGCGGTGGTGGAGGAACAACGCAGCGATTCTTCCTCTATCTTGAGGACTAACTATGTCCGAATTCCTGAGCTCTCCGAGCCGGATACCCGTTTATGGGAGGACATCACCCAAACCCTGAACCTAGAGTCAGGCAGTGGCCAAACTGAGCGGGCAACACCGGAATCTGAACTTCCAAGATCGGAAACCCCTCAGCCCCTGGGTCTCAGATCGGGTAGGGGTCTGGACTCAAATCCACCCACCCACCCATACATAAACGATCTTTCCCACATCAGGCAAGAGCCCCTTGAAACAATACATCATTATTGGGCTAGATTCCTCCTTGTGATGAACAAGGTTAAGGACTGTCGCGAGGAAGACGCAGTCTCACTTTTCTGCAATAACTGCACGGACAAGGTAATCCTTAACTCCATAAGTTGCCGTGACATATCACGCTTCGCCGACTTGGCGTCCATAGTATGAAAGTACTGTGCGATGGCAACTGCCTGGAAAGCCGAAACGAAATTTTGGGATAATCCGGCTCCGAATATGCACCCAGTCCGAGGTAAAAGGGTGCACTATCATAGGACACCCGAGTTCATTACAAAGAAGCAAAAACCCTCTACAAGGCACGGAACCGTATTGGAGGGATTGCTTAACGGACCTTGCAAAATTCATAGCACAGCGGATACAATACCAACGCACAGCCTTAGAGCATGTTGGATACTCCGGCAGGTGGCCAAAAGTGGTGAGGATCTTCTTATCCCAAATGCCACAGAGCACCATCCCGTGGATAACAATACGGTATTAACAGTCTTTGAGACCTTCGCGTCAAATAATAGGCGCAAGCGAACACTCCGCAACATTGCCGAAATCTGCCACCTAGCAGCAATAAATCCATGGAGTGACACGGCTATTACCTTCAATGCTAGTGACGAACCTAAATTCCGAACAGCCTGAGCACTAGCCGCACTGGTCCCCAGTCCAATCGTGGACGGCTTTCGACTCACCAAAGTACTCATGGACGGCGGCAGCGGATTAAACCTCATCTATGAGGAAACTCTTCAAAAAATGGAAATAGACTGGAACCGCATTGAGCAAAGTAGCACAACCTTCAGAGGAATCATACCCAGTCGGGAAGCACGATGCGCTGGGAAAATCACACTAGATGTGGTATTCGGTACGCCAGAGAACTATAGGTCCGAAGAAATTACATTTCAAGTGGCCCCGTTCAGCAGTGGATACCACGCCCTTTTAGGACGTGAGGCGTTCAAGATCTTCCAAGCTATACCCCATTATGGGTACATGAAGCTCAAAATGCCCAGGCCCAACGGAATCATCACTCTCGCTAGTGATCCGGACACAGCACTCCGCGCCGAAAACAAAACAGCCGCACTGGCCCTCGAGGCATTATCTGAAGCCCTCTCGGCTGAGGAATTAACCACGCTACGCTCCACAGTGGACAGGGACGATGTGATACTCGATAAGAGATCCAAGTCCACCTCTTTTAAACCGGCGGATGAAATAGTCAAATTCCAAGTCCACCCAACGGACCCTACAAAAACAGCCTCCATCGAGGCACAGTTAAACCCCGCCGTGGACGCCGCACTACGAGAGTTCCTGCGCGAGAATTGGGACATATTCGCCTGGCATCCCTCAGACATGCCAGGAATCCCACGCAGGCTGGCCGAGCATAGCCTCAATATCCTAAAGGGATTCAAGCCGGTCAAGTAGGCTCTTCGGTGTTTCTCCGAACCTAAGAGACTGGCCATGGGAGAGGAACTAGCCAAGTTATTGGAGGCCAGATTCATCAGAGAAATAAAACACCCGGACTGGCTAGCAAACCTGGTGATGGTACCAAAGAAGGATAAATCCTGGCGCCTTTGTGTCAATTTCAAGGACCTCAATAAAGCTTGCCCAAAGGATCCCTTCCCCCTCCCCCGCATTGATCAAATTATTGATGCTACCGCAGGACACGAGTCATTGTGTTTCCTCGATGCATACTCCGGTTACCACCAAATCAAGATGGCGGAGTCTGACCAAGCCGCAACGACATTCATCACACCATACGGTCCCTTCTGTTTCAATACAATGCCTTTTGGGCTCAAAAACGCCGGCGCAACATATCAGCGCATGATTCAGACATGTCTGGAGAAACAAATCGGCAAAACAGTAGAGGCATACATAGATGATGTGGTCATCAGAACCAAACACGTCGAATCTTTGATAGACGACTTGAGGCTCACATTCGACAACCTCCGAACATATGACATCAAGCTCAATCCGGAAAAATGCGTTTTCGGCGTGCCAGCCGGAAAGCTCCTGGGTTTCATTGTCTCCAGTAGAGGTGTTGAAGCTAATCCGGCCAAAATCCGAGCTTTGTCACAGTTGGCTACCCCAACAGACCTCAAACAAATCCAGAAGTTAACTGGATGTGTGGCGGCTCTAAGCCGCTTTATCTCCCGCTTAGGAGAAAAGGCATTACCCCTTTATCGCCTCCTTCGGCGCATCGAACACTGCGAGTGGACGGACGTTGCCACAGCTGGATTGGAAGAAATAAAAGCCATAGTGGCAACAAACCCAATCCTGGTCGCGCCAAACATCGGTGAACCAATGCTATTATACATTGTGGCAACTCAACAAGTTGTAAGCGCAGTGCTCGTCGTCGAACGAGAAGCGGACGGACATAAATTCCCTCTTCAAAAGCCGGTATATTATGTATCCACTATCCTCACTCCATGCAAATCACGGTACCCACATTATCAAAAGATAGCCTATGCAGTATTCATGGCATCCCGGAAACTGCGACACTACTTTCAAGAGTGTTCAATTACAGTAGCCTCGGAGGTGACACTCAATGATATTATAAACAACCGCGACGCCATGGGCCGGATTGCCAAATGGGCCATTGAGCTCCTCCCGTTCGACATAACATACAAACCTCAGCGAGCCATTAAATCGCAAGTATTGGCCGACTTTGTCGTCGAATAGACGGAAGCTGAACTCCCTAAAGAGTACGGCGCATACTCCAATTGGATTATGCACTTCGACGACTCCAAAATGCTGGCTGGACTGGGGGCTAGCATCGTCCTGACGTCCCCAATCGGAGATACAGTTCAATACGTACTGCAGATACTGTATACAGACTCCAACAATGCAGCCGAATACGAAGCCCTGTTACATGGTCTTCGGATGGCAGTTTCCATGGGCATTCAGCGCCTAGAGGTGCGCGGGGATTCGAACCTCACAATATCCCAAATAAATGGAGACTTTGATGCCAAGGATCCGAAGATGGTGGCCTATCGTAATGCCGTCCTAAAGATGTCAGCTCGGTTCGAGGGGCTCGAATTTCACCATGTGGCTCAGAAAAACAATCAGGTGGCGGATATCCTCGCCCGCATCAGCGCAAAACGCGGTGCAGGCCCCCAACACCTTTTTAGAGAGGTTGTTTAAGCCATCCATGGTATGGGAGGGGGACACCGGCAATATTAGTCCGGACCCGGCCACAACACTCGATACCGAACACTCTGACATAATCGGAGGCTCTACCACCGAAACAACACCTTCAGCCCATGTAATAATGGACATCATAGCCCCGTGGACAGAACCATTCCTGGCCTACCTAACTAGGCAGGAACTTCTGGAGGACCAAAATGAGGCACACTGCATAGTGAGGCGATTTAAGGCCTACAGGGTCCATGAGGGAGAACTGTATAAAAAAAGCACTACCGGAGTCCTTCAAAGGTGCATCTCCGAAGAGGAAGGGCGGAACCTTTTGGCAGAAATTCACGCCGGACTCAGCGGCCACCACGCCGCAGCCCGGGCTCTTGTAAGCAAGGCCTTCCATACAGGATTCTATTGGCCGACGGCCCGGGCAGATGCACAGGACTTGGTCCAACGCAGCGCCGGTTGCCAGCCTTTTGCAAATCAAAGCCACATGCCACCCACCGCCCTCCAAACAATCCCCATTACGTGGCCCTTCGCGGTCTGGGGGCTCGACATGGTTGGGCCCCTTAAAGGGGGAACCCACAAGAAAAATACTTACTGGTCATGGTGGATAAATTCACCAAATGGATAGAAGCCAAACCTGTTAAAACAGCCGAATCCGGACCGGTGATAGACTTCATATCCGGGGTCGTACACCATTATGGCGTCCCCCACAGCATCATCACTGACAACGACACAAACTTCACGGCCGATGAGGTAAAACTCTGGTGCAGCAAAATGGGCATCGAGCTCGATTATGCTTCAGTCTATCACCCACAAACCAATGGCCAAGTTGAGCGAGCAAACGGTCTTATGATGAGCGGCATTAAACCCAGATTAGTGCGGTCCTTAACAGAGTCTAACACGCACTGGGTAGAGGAGTTCGACTCCGTACTCTGGGGGCTGCGGACCATGCCGAATCGTAGTACCAGATACACACCCTTCTTTAAGGTGTACGGCGCAGAGGCAGTCTTGCCCTGTGACATAATTCATGACTCACCTCGAGTGCGCATGTATGAAGAAAGAGAAGCCGAGCTCGATCGGCAGGACAGTCTGGACACCCTGGAGGAGGAGCGCGACATGGCAAAAGCCCGTTCCACATTTTATCAGCAACAGGCTCGCAAATACCAAAGCAGAGAAGTACGGGCCAAAACTTATAACGTTGGCGAACTAGTTCTACGCCTGCCGGGTAAGAAAAACAACAAGCTCGAGCCCAAATGGGAAGGTCCCTTCACTATTGACCACGTTCTGACCGGTGGAGTGTACCGTCCGCGGGATGCATTGAATAATCGACTCGAGCCGAACCCATGGAACGCGGCCAGGCTCCGAAGATTCTACGCCTAGCGCCGGACTCTATGTTCGTCTCCTTCCTCTGTCCATTTTTTTGCATATACATTATCTGTCTTGTTTTTCTTTCTTTCTTTCTTTTATTCTTTCTCTAGGCCATCAAGGGCCAACTTGTGCCTCGCTTGCACATTATAGATGCGCTAGCCGCGCTCATCATACCTGGGGGCTTCTTTCACAGAAGCTTAATTATTTATCTGGGCCTCATGCCCCGCACATGTGTTATACTTCCGCATGTACCTTTTTTTGCCATTATATGCATCGATATGACTTAAGTTTTGGCCAAGCTGGGTTGCCTGGCTCTTGTATTTATGCCCTACGTTCCCGTTAATTCGGCTAGGGCATAAGGGGAGCACCTCTGCGATTGCTACTGCCAGGTCAGCCGGATGTGTACCTCAGACTGGGTGAAGCCGAAAGCTAGCGTTCTTAAGGGAATATTCGGTCGGTGAACAAAAGATGATTTTTATTTACTTTCCATATGTGCCCCCAGATGTTTTTTCCTGGGTTTCCTATCGCAGTCCGGACATGCACTTTAGGGCATGCGTACCCAGGGAAAGGAACCCTTAACGGAACTATTCTCCCTGGAAGATGTTTCTTACTACCCATGTAATATAACATAACTAGTTGGGCACTTGTCTGTTCAAGCACTAATGACCCCTACGCCTGGTCTCCACGCATAGCCCGGTTCTTATATAACTGAGCGGGTATTCGGACACACGCCAGACTATCGGGTCCCGAGGTTGAAGCGAAAAGGTCCGCCATGACAAATGATCTACAATCCGGCTATAAGGCATTATACATGTCACTTTAATTACATAGTCATGCAAACTGACTAAATTCCTCTTCTATACCATCCAACAGGAGGTCTACCTACAATCCCGTTGGGAATACTTTGCGGCTAATTCTACTTTCCCATAAACTAAGCTAACGGGGATCTCTTTTCCATCGGGCCCCACAGGTCCGACCTCGGCCATGTGATTTGGGTCAGCCTTGGTATACCGCGTCTTCACCATGGCCCAGGCTTCCCTGGCACCTTGACGGCAGGCCGATATCTTCCATACTCACAAGCGCCGCCGTGCTCCCTTGAGCTTCTCAGTAAGCTCTGCAACGCCTTCTGGTAGTGTCGGGGATATACCCCGCGGCGTAAACCGGCCGGAAGTATAACCCGGCCGGACTAGGCGTTTGATTGGTAAACCGCTAGAGGATTGGCGGTTTACTTGATTGGCGGTGTAAACCGGCCGGAAGTTAACCCGGCCGGACTTGGCGGATTATCTGAAGACCCCGCTGACACTTGGCGAGTTACTGGCGACCCGCCTTGACCTGGCGGTTTACAAGCAACCCACCTGGTCATTATGACTCACTGGTGATCCGGCGTGCGGGACAGACAGATGACAAGGCCCAAGACCCAGAAGGCCGGTTCACGTTTAATGGTGGGCCAGTTTAAGAGGAAAGGCATGAGGAACATTTATCTTACAAGGAGTTAAGACCTGGACTTGTATCCGGTTTGTATTAGAGATAGACTAGTCCTAATCCTAATAGGACTCTACATGTAACCCGCCCCTCCAACATATATAAGGAGGGGCAGGGCTCCCCAAAGGGGACAAGATTCACAAGTTCCACAAGTTGGACAAGTTAGGTTTAGACAATAGCTCTCGAGATAGAGCACTCTTGTAACCGTGATCATCATCATCAATATCAATGAAGCAGGATGTAGGCTTTTACCTCCACCATGAGGGGCCGAACCTGGGTAAAAACATCGCGTCTCTCATCCCGCTCAACCCCTCTCAAGCTACCACATAGATGCGTTGGCCTCGCGACTAAGTCCTGACACTAAGGACATCTACCGTCACAATTCCACGACAGTTGGCGCCCACCGTGGGGCCTGCGCACGGTGGTGTTAAGTTCTTGAAGGGATCTATATCAAGGATCGAGAAGTTCACAAATTTTTGGATGAAGGACCGGTTTGGAAGGATCTACATTATCTCTATGGAAAGCAACCCGGACGACATATACAAGTTTTTGAGAAGAAAGAAATTTAGGGTTTTGCAGAATCAGTACACCGCACCCATCTTTGGCGATCCATCAAATCTAATCAAAAGATCAGTTTTTGCTACGGCAGCGCCGCAAGTCGCTGAGTTTGACAGGAGATCAGAGGATTTTCTTTGTCTGGGCGGTGTGTTGTACGATGCGGAATCGGTCCAAAATGCAAGGTTTCCGCCAAGAAACAAAAGCTCTGTTGCGGTCGACGTGAGGATCGAGACAGGTCACTTGCCTCGCGTCATCAACGCTGCGGACCAGCCTTACTATCGCCACTCCGAGTCACCTACCTCTACTGCTCCCGTCCTCGACTGCATCATCATTACAAGCCTCAGAGTGTAGCCGGGGCCTTAGCTGCCTGGGAGTCCCGATCCAGATGGAAGGAGACCACGACAAGGATTCCAGCGGGAGTCAACCGAGTTGACCATCACCCGGAAACGAACGAAGACATGGCCTCCGCTGATGCACCACCATTACTGCGGCCAGATTGCCGCAGGCCTCGACCACAGCCGCGCCTGGCTGATTCCGCTGCCCCCGCGGCCGCGTCAGGCCACTTCTGCCTGTGCCGAGCTGCCAGTGCGCTTTGTCTCCTCCGAGCCGCCAGTGCACCTTGCTGCCATCGACGACCTCGCCCCGAGCCGGCTGCTCCACCTCCTGCCGTGCTTCACTCCCAAATTTATTGATGGATATTACATATGGATCATCTGCCATACGAACAAATCAGGTGCTATTTTTCTAAACTTTTAGTGGTATAATTAAGTATCATCCAAAGCTTTTTCCACGGTATGCTATGCTATTCACAGGTCAACGGACTCATGGCCAATGTATGATCCGGTCCTCGTGCACCGGCGTCGGAGGCAATGTATACATCTGCACCGCCCGTGTCGGGCGTTTAAAGACCTGGAGAATAACTCGGAGGGTTTCTGCTTGAACCGCCGGTACCATATTGAGTCGCCAGACACGTAAACCGCCTCTGTCACGACGAACAGATCATCCGTTGCCCGAACAAAAAACATTAGGTGATATCCATCTAAATCTAGTTTCTTGGTATATATTGTTTTTATCAAGGGAACAATTACTTTGGACCGGATATTATGATATGCAGGACAATTATTCATTATAAAACATGGTTTATACCATGGGTACGGAGTACGCGCTGGCAACTTCCTGCCCGGTGGTCGTTCGTGCCACATTACACGGTGAATGGACGCGTATAAGCTGCCTCCCGTACAGCCCGGTCTACATCGATTAGCCGAGACTGCGCCTGTGATTCACTCGCCCGTCCTCTCTCGCGGCCGGTTTATGCGTGCGCGTCGGTTTACAAACGCTGCGGCCGATTCTCCCGTCCGCACCGGCGTACAATGCCGCGGCCGACTTATCTGTTTGATCCGCCTCTGATGCCGCGGTCGTCTTTGTCGTCCGTCTCTCGCGGCCTGGTCTACATCAACATACCGGGCCGCACTTGTCTGGATGAACTGTTTATTGACTATGAGCAAGTCACTACTTGGGAAGCCTGATTTTCTTCCAACAAATTGGAGGTAAATTATCATATATTATCAGCCGCCGTCTGCACTGGATGGTTCAATGGGTAGGCGCACAAGTCGCTGCCACTATAGTTTGGTTAACTTCAAATCGCCAGTTGGAAGGAACCATTGGCCGAGTTGCTGACACGGCTCATATGGGATCATTTACAACCCGCCGCAGTCACCTCAACCTTCTATGGATTCACATCGTGCTATCAACGCCAATGATATACAAGTTATGCCGGTTTATATCACGGTCAAATATGGAGAGTCTCAAGCCAACTCCTCGAGTCACCTTTGAGACTCGGGGGCTACGATGACATGACTCAGCGATCTTGCCAGTTTCAGCAAATTTAAGAACCCCAGGATGATGGAGGGAAAGATAACCCAGTCCTGGAGGCTACTGTTATATTGATGAAAATTTAAAGGCCGTCAGAAAATTTCCGGTTTAGAAAGTATATGACAGTTACAAAATCCCGGCTCAATGAAGAAAATCCGGGTCATCAGAAAGGATTCCGGTTTAAAATCTGGCTCAAGGGAAGTCAGTCTGACTGCAGCTCTCAAATATCCGGTTTACAGTCCGGTTCAAGGGAAATCTATTCTCCCACAAAGCTCTGAAGCGCTCAAATCCGGTTTAACAATGTCCGGTTCAAAAAGGAATTAACTTCTCGCAAGTTCGAGTTTAAAGGCCGTCAGAAAATTTTCCGGCTGAAAATGTAGATTCCGGTTTAAAATCCGGTTCAAGGGAAAGATGTCTCCCACAAAGCTTTGAAGCTCTTAATATCCGGTTCAAGATCCCGATTCAAGAAGAATTTATCTCTTGCAAAAAGTTAAAAATTGCCAAAGAGGACCTGCTGCCATGATGCGCGGTTCAAGCATGGGTATCCCGCCTTACTGGCCTGACATATTATTGATCACATGGGGGCTTCTGCTTCATAATGCGGGGTCTCTGTTCTTTTACATCATGTGTGGTTACACGGAGTTGTTCTAAAGAGGCCTCCAGTTTACCCCTTGAGTTAGCTTTTTCAAAAGCATCATGTTATATCACTTGGGGGCTTGGTCGTGTCCGAACCAATGCAATACCTCTTGATAGGCGAGAGCCACCAGATCACTTGGGGACTTGGTCATGTCTGAACCAGTCATGCCTCTTGATCGGCCTAAGGCCACAGAATCACTTGGGGGCTTGGTCGAACTCGAACCATTGCCATGCCCCTTGATCGGCATAAATGCCACGGTTTCATTTGGGGACCTGGCTGACTTGAACCATAGCTACACCTATCGGGAGCTTGGTCGTGTCTGACCATGGTAACGCCATCTGATCAGCTCAAATAATCCTCTTTTTGCAAATGGTTTTATCATTGCCTTTGCTTCAATATTTTCCTTGATAACTATTTCTTTTATTTTTGTTGCGTTTTTAAACCAACAAAATTTTAAACCGGCCCAAACTGTCAATTACAAATTGACGGAACATTGTCAAATCTTAATCCGGAGACTATCTGCCCAGTTTGATTTTCTGTTACCATCCTATTATGGAGTAAACCGGTGTTTATCACAGCCCAGCACAGTTTTATCATAAACCGGCACAATATGGAAGGAGTTATCAGTACTCAAGATTTGGGTTATCACCCTTACTACAAAAAGTTGGTAAAGCCAACAATGTGATTCAATGTCACATGTATGATATATTTCATATTTGATTATTCTTAAGTGCAGCCTTGGTTATAAACCCAGGTTATATGTTGGGCATTATGACCCGTCCAGCGGTAAACCACCAAGACACTTTAAACTTGTTGTATGCAGAAACAGTTTTGAATAAAGTATGAGGATAAATTATCCGGTGTTTATTAAACCGACATGGCTTTGAGACAATAAGTCGCCAGTATATGATGAGAAATTATCCGGTGTTTGTTGAACCGGCCTGGCTTTTGACTATAAGTTGCCAGTTTATGACAATCATCATCTATGTGGAAGCATTGGCTTCTAAGGATTGGGTTATCACCCTTACTACACAGGTTATGTAAGCCGGCAGTACAAATTCAATATCACAGTAGTTATATGTGAGATATTATGACACGCCCTGGTTTTGACGCTAAGTCGACAGGGCATATGTTGTTTAAACTCTGCAGGATTTGCAGAAATATGACATGTAAATGATTAAGTTCAAGCTCATTACCAAAGTTGATGCTTCAAAATGATTGTCTGTTCTGGATTTTTCTCAAAAGGCTATAAGCCGCCGGATCATTAAAATTCCAGTTTACCATGAAGGCGTATTGAATCGCCATCGGCCAAGAGCTGTCGGGTATTTAATATCTGAATTTACTTGTCAATAGATAAGGTATTTGAATTCTTTAAATAGCCAACATGGCTGGATTTTCAATGATGATATTGAATGATTGAGGTCTCATACCGGATTATATTATTCAAATCTTTAATAGCCAACATGGCTGGATTTTTATTATGGTTATCAATAGCCAATATTACTATTGAGGTTTTCAAAGTCGCTTCAGCGCAATGGATATTATTTTATCAATGGATATAATTTATTCTACAATGGAAGGAATAGTCCCGAGTCGCTGCAGGCTTACGACCCGGCACTTGGGGGCTACATTATTCAAGTTGAGATTACATCAAATATGCAAGTCCCATGTCACTGCCAGCATGCACCATGGCACTTGGGGGCTAATGCAAAGTCATTTTTACTGGCCTTATTGAAGACCCAACTCATCACACTGTAATGAGCCGGCCCTTGGGGGCTACCAATTGCTCCTGCCAACAATTCAAGGTACACAGATTTTCATCTATTATTGAAGGATCCACGGCTCAGTTGGTAAAGCACAAGGCTCTTAACCTTGTGGACGTGGGTTCAAGCCCCATGACGGGGGTTACATCATATGGTGTTATTTTCATTGAAGAATATATCAAGTCCCAGCTCAATATTATCTTATTGAGCCGGCCCTTGGGGGCTACACTGATTGAAGTTTTATAAGCAATTACAAGTCCCAGGTTGCTGCAAGCATGACAACCCGGCACTTGGGGGCTACATATATGGAGTACTCAGTTTATATGGTTGAGATGAACTAATCAGATTTCTTCAAGGTTGAAACACTTATTGGAGCAAGTCTTAAGTTATCACTATATTCTCTTCTTAAGACTTGGGGGCTACAGGTATTATGCATATAAAGGAGGAACATCTTCATTTTATTAGTTTTGAGCAAATCAGGAAGATCAATTACATGACCCGGTGTCGACAACAATTATGACCTGGTGCCATCAATATTTATAAACCGGCCATTTTGGTAATATTAAACCGGCAAGTTTTCTATCTTCAAACCGGCTGAATATCAGATAAGTATTTTCAGACCCATATTTCTTAAACCGGTGCTTTGGGAGCTGAGTTAAAGGAGTTATTCCTCACAATATTTCTCGATGAGAAACCAATGTCGGAAAATTGATTATGAAGCTGGTCTGTTGACCCGGATTTCCTAGAAGGAGGAAATAATAAGGACTTAAGGATGATCAGGTACCGGTTTACAAAAATTCTTAACCCGGAGCATAACCTGTCAAATTTGTTCTTGTGTTTATTTTGCAGCATAAGTTTACCATGAATAAATCCAAGCTAAACTTGGGGGCTAATGTCGGGGATATACCCCGCGGCGTAAACCGGCCGGAAGTATAACCCGGCCGGACTAGGCGTTTCATTGGTAAACCGCCAGAGGATTGGTGGTTTACATGATTGGCGGTGTAAACCGGCCGGAAGTTAACCCGGCTGGACTTGGCGAATTATCTGAAGACCCCGCTGACACTTGGCGAGTTACTGGCGACCCGCCTTGACCTGGCGGTTTACAAGCAACCCACCTGGTCATTATGACTCACTGGTGATCCGGCGTGCGGGACAGACAGATGACAAGGCCCAAGACCCAGAAGGCCGGTTCACGTTTAATGGCGGGCCAGTTTAAGAGGAAAGGCATGAGGAACATTTATCTTACAAGGAGTTAAGACCTGGACTTGTATCCGGTTTGTATTAGAGATAGACTAGTCCTAATCCTAATAGGACTCTACATGTAACCCGCCCCTCCAACATATATAAGGAGGGGCAGGGCTCCCCAAAGGGGACAAGATTCATAAGTTCCACAAGTTGGACAAGTTAGGTTTAGACAATAGCTCTCGAGATAGAGCACTCTTGTAACCATGATCATCATCATCAATATCAATGAAGCAGGATGTAGGCTTTTACCTCCACCGTGAGGGGCCGAACCTGGCTAAAAACATCGCGTCTCTCGTCCCGCTCAACCCCTCTCAAGCTACCACATAGATGCGTTGGCCTCGCGACTAAGTCCTGACACTAAGGACATCTGCCGTGACAATTCCACAACAGGTAGGGAGACGGATGGCCACAAGGCCTGGGCAACACCTTGAATCACCTGCCGAACTTGTTCGTGCAGTTGTGAGAGCTCGGATAGAACATCACCCGTAGACCCAGGCATTTCCTCCATGGGACGACCCGTCAGCATACCTACAGACATAATGTTGTTAGTCGTCTTCTTCGCCGAACTCCTTCAAAAGGATTCGTTCAAGCACTTACTGAAAATTCCGCGTCGAAGCCGCTTATTCTCCTTCTCAGAGGCTGCATTTGGGCTCGAACATCTTTCAGTTCCACGCTCAGCTTGGTATCGGCGTCTTGGAGATTGTTTTTCTCCCGCCCGACCTCAGTCAGCACGCATTCGACAGCCTTTAGCTGTCGCACGACATGTTGGTCCTCCGGATTTTCTCCGGATTCATCTGCAACATCTATTGTTAGATCTACAGCCACGCCACACACTATATGGTAACCATCATTCTTAAAAGTAAATGTTACCAGCGAGGGACTTTTTCGGTTCCTTCAATGAGGCAACAGCAGCCCGCAGTTGGGTCTTGCATTCCTCCAGCCCCTGTGACAGCCGAGTATTCTTCTCTGTAAGAACCAGCACAATAAAGATGATCCTTAAATCAGTTCTGCTAACTGTTTCAAGTCTCAGGGGCTACTGATACATATAATCGTCAGCTTTACTTACCCGTACATCCTTTACATACTGATCCGTGGCTCTGCTAGACCATCTTGAGCAGCACGGAGGTACACCTCTCCAGAATTGAAGGCATCAAATGCCTCTGGTGAGAAACAAGCGTCGCGGAGTACGGCCCAACGACGCCTATGATTCATGGCGCTTTCCACTTCTGAATTTGTGGCGGATAATCTATCCGTATCCTCTATAGGGGGATTATCCGGCGCCCGCCCCATATCAGCTTCCACCTCTATGTCTGGTCCTGGCGCCCGACTGGTGGAAGCGTGACTAGTAACATCGCCGGACATATTTCGGCGAGCGTTTTTTCTGTTAAAGAAACACGGGCGTCATTACATTTCGAGAAAGACGACAACCACGGAGCGGAGTTTCTGTTATACCTTTGCGCCGGCATCTCTGTCCTGACCACCTTCCTTTTTGGCCTACCCCACCTCGGTGCCTCTTGTTGGCGAGTTGCTGCGGGTTCGGCAGGGCGTCCCGAATGCCTTCCCTGTAAAAATGCCATATGTATATGGTAGGTGAAGTGTCTAAAAGGGGATCCTAGTTTTTGGAGTTGGGATTTTTGGTTTTTCTTACGTGCGATGCAGGAAGCAGTCCGGGATAGTCGGCCGTAATGGCCACCATGGCATCATCGCAGCTTAACTGATAGAACTGCCGGTCTATCAGCTCCACGAATATGACCGGATCTTCTTCGAGTCCGGAGTCGAGGGCCCGGTCAGGGTCCTCTGGTTGTGGGGAGGGGCTTCTGACCTCCTTTATGACTTTTCGTAGTTCCTGCCGCAAAATGGCAAGGTGAATACCTACGACAGAGAATGCGGGAAAGAATGGGGGTAAGGAGATATAACTCACCCAGCTTGGAGGATTGTACATGGAGAATCCATCCCGTGGCTTCATGCGGATGAACTCCTCTTCCTCTCCCTTGAACACTTCGGACAGAATTTTTGCTAAAGCGGCAACATTGTCCGGACCCTTACACCCGCAACGGGTGGCGTCATCCGCCCCGTTAAAACACCACAAGGGGTGCCCTCGATATTGAAGTGGTTGCACTCCCCGCATTATGCATATTGACATAACTTCGATTACTGCCAATCCTGATTGAGCCAGTGCTTTAATCCGGTTCAACAGGTAAAGGACTTCTCCATTGTCTTCCTCCTGGGGGCTCCGTGGGCGCCAACTTCGGCGTTTCTTCAGAGGAGCATTGCCGAACTCAGGAAGACCCCACCGAACAGGGTCCGGAAGGGGAACGTCCTCCATATAAAACCATTCCGAAGGCCAATCTTTGGACGACTTCTTCGGGGTACCGGACAGGTATCCAGTTCCGGCGATGCGCCATATTTTGGCTCTGCCTACTTGATAAAGTGACCCCCTCTGTGTGCGAGGGACAAGGCAAAATAGCCTTTTCCACAGCTCGAAATGAGCCTTGCAGCCCAGGAACAACTCGCAGAGATCAACATAGCCGGCGATGTGTAAAATGGAGGCAGGGGTGAAATTGTGTAATTGGAGGCCGTAGAACTCCAGGAGCCCGCGGAGGAACGGATGAATTGGAAATCCGAGTCCCCTTAATAAATAAGGAACAAGGCAGACCCGCTCCTCCGTAGAGGGACAAGGGAAGCTCTCCGCTTGCTCCCCGCCATTGTAGGTGGCAAGCCCGGCTCGAACGGGCACCATGTATGCTGGAGGGAGAAATCCCTTAGTCTGTAGTTCAATTAATCGACCGTGTGGGACTGAACACCTCTCCCAATCACCAGGCTTAGGGCTACAGGGGCGGGAGGAGGAGCTGCGAATGTCGGCCATGCTAGAATGGATCTTTCTGAAGCGTGCTCTGATGGATTCTCGCTGGGGGAGGATGGTATGGATCGGATCTGAAAATTCCCATCCTTTTAATAGACAATTTATTTATCTGGGTAGGGGGGCGAATGTAAAAACGCCCTGGCACCTCGTATTCATTCGACGCGTGGGAGATAGCCCTTATTGGGCGCAGAAGCCAAGAGGTCCAAACATTTATGGGACCGGACACTGCTTAACAAACGTTCGAAATTTGGAGAAGAACCCGCCTTGCAATGCCGAAAACAACACTGCACGCCAGACTCGTCGTCATTGAAGCCTGGTTCGGGGGCTACTGAGGGAGTCCTGGATTAGGGGGTCTCCGGACAGCCGGATTATATCCTTTGGCCGGACTGTTGGACTACGAAGATACAAGATTGAAGACTTCGTCCCGTGTCCAGATGGGACTCTACTTGGCGTGGAAGGAAAGCTAGGCAATACGGATATGTATATCTCCTCCTTTGTAACCGACCTTGTGTAACCCTAGCCCCCTCCGGTGTCTATATAAACCGGAGGGTTTTAGTCCGTAGGACAACATACAATCATACCATAGGCTAGCTTCTAGGGTTTAGCCTCTCCGATCTCGTGGTAGATCAACTCTTGTAATACTCATATCATCAAGAATAAATCAAGCAGGACGTAGGGTTTTACCTCCATCAAGAGGGCCCGAACCTGGGTAAAACATCGTGTCCCCTGCCTCCTGTTACCATCTGCCTTAGACGCACAGTTCGGGACCCCCTACCCGAGATCCGCCGGTTTTGACACCGACATGATTCCTATATAATGATCATTGCCTGGATATCGTCATGATTATTTGAATTTCTGTCAATTTCCAAATAGTAATTTGTTTACCCATCATTTGCTATTTTTCTCGAGAGAAGCCACTAGTGAAACCTACGGCCCCCGGGTCTCTTTCTCATATTATTTGCCTTCGCGATCTACTTTTATTTGCCTTTTATTTTTAGATCTACTAAGCCAAAAATACAAAAATACCTCGCTACAATTTAATTTGTTTGGCGTTTGATATATCAATATTTAGAACTCTCTCACGTCCGTTTGCCAATTTCTGGCGCCGCTACCCGAAAGGGATTGACAACCCCTTTTACACGCCGGGTTGCAAGTAGTTGTTATTTGTGTGCTGGTGTTGTTTATGTTGTGTTGCTTGGTTCTCCTACTGGTTCGATAACCTTGGTTTCACATCTGAGGGAAATACCTACCGCCGTTGTGCTGCATCATCCCTTCCTCTTTGGGGAAATACCGACGTAGCTTCAAGCGACATCATTGTGCCGCCAAGATTGCGTCCAAGCTCACTACCAAAGATCATCTCATGAAGAATGTGCTTGGAAGCTTAAGAAAGGGGGTAAGCACTCATAGATATAGCAACCTATTGTGAACATCACGCGTTTATTTCTTGTGTTGAACCCCAAAAGGTCTATGAGGCGCTCGAGGATCCGGATTGGCTTAATGCCATGCATGAAGAACTCAACAACTTCGAGCACAACAAGGTGTGGTGATTGGTGCCAAGGCCAATGGAGAACCATAATGTTATTGGAACCAAGTGGATATTCAAGACACTACAAAAAATACACTTCCGTGATGATATGTGTTTGTCACAGTAGGTCGCGTTTTTTGTCATGCATGTACATCCATGACGATTTTATGACAGAATCAAGATAGTCATACTTGTGCTGTCGTAGAAGTGTTCCATGACATTACCAAAATTATCATCACGGAAGTGTCCACTTCCATGACGATAAATCGCGCGTCACAGAAGTGCTTTTGTCAAGGGTGACCGACACATGGCATCCACCGTAACGGAACGCCGTTAAGCTATCGGGTCGGATTTTGGATCCGATAACCCGTTAACAGCCCCGACCAATGGGAAATTTCCACGTGTAAAATTCTGATTGGCCGAAGGGAACACCTGTCAGCTCGTCAGTGGGCCAGATGTCGCCCGTCCATTGGAGGAGACATGCCTATGATACGTCGACACGTGGCTGGGCCCAACAGAGGCCCATATAGGTTAAAAACGCCAGGCCCAGTCAAAGGCCCGTAGAACTTAATCAGGCACTACTGGGCCAGCCCAATAACGGCCTGCTTAGTAAAGGCCCATTTACGGCCCAAAGCTAGATATGGCCTGTTAATTGTTTGCCCAATATTTGGGCCCATTTACGGCCCAAATCCAGATCTGGCCCGTTAATTGTTCGCCTAATATTTGGGCCCATTTGCAGCCCGAAGCTAGATCTGGCCCGTCAATTGTTCGCCGAATATTTGGGCCCAACTACAGCCCAGTGACTTTCGGCCTGTTAGAGGCCTCATGTAGACATGGGCCCATTTCATCCCAGTGTGACTTTCGGCCTGGGAATGGCCCGTGCTGCCCATGGGCCATATATGGTCCGAAGGGACATCGGGCCCACTAACGGCCCGTGCTAAAGGTGGCAACAGTTAAGCCCAACGTGACTTTGGGCCTGTTAAAGGCATGTCGCGTAATTCGGCCCGTTGATGCCTGTGCTAAGCTTTCGGCCTCTTAAAGGCCCATGATATCAGTGGGCCAACTAAGGCCCGAGATATGTTTCGGCCTGGTAACGGCCCGTGAGCTAACTGGGCCCAAAACGGCCCGGTCTACATTTCGGCCTGCTGAAGGCCCATCGACGACTAGTGAAAATTGAGGCCCAACATGCATTTTGCCCTGCTAAAGGCCCGTAGTTTCATCTTGGCCGTAACACGCCAGTACAATATTCAGCCTGTTAATGGCCCAACGCTACTTGGGCCAAACTAAGCGCTGGGTCGACAAAAGGCCCAACTAAAATATAGGCCGACGTAAGCTTGGGCCTGGCGCAATGTGTGAAGGCCCCAATCATTTGGGCCCAAGAAAGACGCAGGCTGGCCCAACTGTGGCCTGCTAAAAACCTGGCCCGTTAGAGTCGAATGTTTCGGTCCGGTCGACTACATCTGATTTTTTTCAGATAGTGAATGATGGCAGTAACTAGTAGGAATTAAGAACAAACCTACTCTATACAATAAAGAAATTATGGCATAGTAACTAAGAATAAACCTACACTATACAATAAAGGATTTAAGGTATATTACATCCACTAGGCATCGAAGTTCGCCACCAGTGATCATAAAGCGCAACGAAGAAGCAGATTACAAAAACTGGGCACCATTGCAGCGTAACAAAATAATACTGAACCGAGACCACTTCCAAGACAGTTCAAGAAAGGTTAGCCTTGCGGGGGAACTGCTGCGCAAGCTGTTGAGCAAGGCTGTGAGACTAGCCTAACATGTTGGTCATAGCTTCCAGGTGTAGCTGTTTAGCGATGAGGTTCTCATTGGTGTTCTCCGCAATCTTTGTTAGAGATAGGACTTCAAGTCGAAGTTGAGTTGCAGAATGGCTTTCTGCTAGAACTTGGGACTGAAGAAGTCGAACTCATTCAGACAATGAATTCTGTGAGCTTGTCTGACTGTTAGTATCAAGTAACTTGAACACTGCATCAAGACAAGACTTTGGGGTTGTCTCGCTATCTTCAAGATGTTTTGCCTTCTTTGCTGCAATATATGTTGGGTTTGTCTCACAGCCTTCAGCAGACTTGTGCATGCCATCAGGCATATCACCCTGAAACAAAGCAGAGAGATGACAGGTTGTGCACGTGTATAAACAAAGATGATAACTATTCTGTCAATTCTATCCAATTTCAAATTAGAAAATAAAGACTAAGTTCAAAATATCAATAGCATAATTTGGCATTGTTCATAATGCGGGGAGCTTCACCACACTACTGGATTACCATGTCAACATAACAAGCATAGATGAAGGGCAAAGAAAATCATTGTATCTATTTTGGATAATGTGCATGACATGTTGTTCATATCATCAGCCACATCGGTAAGATAAAACGGGAGATGACAAGGTGCAAACGTGGGCTGCTTCACCACACACTGGATTATAGATCCACAAAAACAAGCATACATATAGGGAGTATTAAGTAATGTGCATGGTATGAATAAGGAATTTGGTTTTACAAGTAAAACTTAGAACTTACGGTTCTTACGAACATGCATTTTGGTAGAAACAGCAAACTAAACAGCAGTAAACGATAGGGAGTATGAGCAAATTAAACAGCAGTTGAGGATAAAGGCTTTAGAAGGACCGACTTACATTAACAGTTAGCACCGGCTTTATAATTCCCTTCTCCATGTCAAGGGAAGGATAACTCAAGAATTTCAGCATAGAATCTTCTTCATGAGCATTGCCTGTACTCTACATTTTGTAGAGAGTAATTATAAATATGATAATACTGGAAGGGATAGAGGATAATGAAGATAATATGCAGATTGATGCTACATAATCAACTACCAATCCCCGGAAGTACAAGCGTTACAGGACAAAATGTACTGACAAGAGCAATGGGCTACACTTCTGCACTGGCATTGTATGTGTATTCTACTTGTTGGTAAGATTAAATATAGATCTGATCTTTTTTACTAAATGGTGGGCGAGGGAGATAAGATGCAGAATGCTACAAAATGAACCAATCCCTCTTCCCATAATACAAGAGTGTTTTGAACACTAGTGTACTGTACAAAACGTTCTTATATTATGGGACAGAGGGAGTAGCTGTTAATGTAAGTACAGTGATAGACCACGTTCAGTCCTTACAAGAGGACAGCAGAGCTAAACCTCTTCAAAAGCATTGGGTTGATTCTAAATTTATGTAAGAGTCCATACGGATCTTATAATGTCCACCAAATGGACGATTATGAGGCTAACATGTGCAGTGATGCTACATAATCAAACAACTATGAAAGTAAGTATGGTCATACAGGGCAAGAGGTACTCACAAGAGCAATGCAGTGTGCAGTATAGTTGCGAGATTCGGTGGTCCCTTGAGAACGAATGTTCTTCTGCTAACAGTTTTCGTACAAGTGAGACATTAAGGCAAATCCAGAAATGTAGTTCAAATTGTGATGTGATATCATAGACAGTACCTTACGCTGCAGCCGAGACCAATGTGTAACAAGATTATTCCAGTCACCGTCGGATAAATGTAGCACCGGAGACTTTACAGAAATTTCGTTCAGAGGCTTGCCATCGAAGTGCGCTTGCCTCAGGTAGGAACGATACTTCATCAATGAGTGCTTGAAAAGCGCAACCAACCCTTGCTCGTCATCACAATCCAGTTTGCTCCTCGCCTATTTAAAAGAATGAAATCTTGTGTCTTCTGTGAGCAGAAACATATGCAGTAATGACAATAACATTAGTGCATTACTTATGCGTAAGTTGCGGAGGAAGACTGGAAATTGTTCTGTGTCTGCGGTATAATCTTTCCATGAAGGAAAGATGCGCACAAAGTTCCTGACAACAACATAAGCTTCGTCTTCTAAACTGGGAAGAAATGGAACAGGGCTCCTATTTGCTGCAATTGGGGCTCTCTCTGGTTCGAAAAGGGATTGGGAAACTAGATTTGGTGTACTCTTTGCTGGAATGGGGGTTTTGCGTCGTACAGCTGGTGCTATGTCAACTGGCATAATCATACTGTTTGCTGCAGTTTGGGTCTGCTGAGTTGGTGCATCAGAAATGACCAGTGTAGTAGGGCTAGAGTTTGCTAGAGTTGGGGTATTTTGTGGGTTAGGTGATATTGCAACTACACCTAATGGGCTATTTGATTTATCAGGTGCCACTACCTTTTCCAAATACTTTGCTTGTGCTCCTCCACGATCAGCAATCGCCCTCTTCCTTTTGAACGTCTGATACACAAGAACATCATTTGAATGGATAAATATGGTATGATGACAGATGGAATATGTACTGAAAATGGATAGGTAGGGCGTATTCACATACATGATGTGTAAACTAAGCTAATGGTAGTTCAACAATGTAGAAGCAATGAAAAGTATCAGTTGCAAGATATGTGCGAGCAATGTAACCTTGGAAAGTTAGAGCAAGTACCTTGATGGGAGAATAAGATAGGGCATCTTCCTCTGACTCCTCCACTAGAGAGCTACATTGACTTAGGTCTCCCTCTAGCTCAGAATCACTATTAGGATCATATTCTGAGCATGATCTGTAGGTGGAGAGTGTTTGCATTGCATCTAGACTTGATTTCAGTCCCTTAATGCCAAGTTTGACAGCCATGGCATTGTTCTGCTTTATTCTTTTCATGCGTGCAAGCTCATAATCATTATGATGTTGTTCAGAATCTGAGATTCATGAAAACATAAAAAGTAGTCAGATTATCTATGGAATGCATTGCGGATTCAACTCGGAGAGTGTCTCCCTATAAACCCCTACATATGCAAAGTTCACCTCCCCAACCGTGCTGACCAGACCACACAAAGAAATACAAACCCCTTATGTCTCTATAACAGGCAGGCACACATTTCAAAACTGAAGTAGGAACATTAGAATCATATGAAATTCGTATTTGAACAAATAAACTAAGCAATTATGAGTGGCGTAATGTTTAGCTTCAAGGGTGGAGTGTTGGTAGTGCGACACAAAGCAAGTAGGCAGATTGTATTCCATGTAAAAGATTGAAACCTATGTAAAAGCTGGAAATGACACTTTCTTTCTATACAATGCAGTGTTCGTTACCCACACATGATGGAAGAGATCACATAGAGAAATACTATTCACTCATGTCTATGGTTCCAGTATTTAGAAACAGGGTGGTCCACCCTAAAAGAATATTGACAACAAATATGACAAGGCAAGCATAGATGTAGTGAATCAATCATTTACTTGTGAGCTTACTAGGAAAAGTATGCAGAATTGTAACTGCAGTAAGAGACCGTCCAAAATCTGAATGAAGAAGTTTGTCTAGCACTTATTGTTTGCAACTAATCGACGTGAATAATTGGATATTATATCGAATGACTAAGAAAGACAAGTAAAATTGTCAACAAACCTGGCTTGCAGTAGTAATCTGGGTCAATGTCACTACGACCAACAATCCAAAATGACTAGTTTCTGTTCCGAGGGCCGGAATTTTGAAAACCCTGTGAACTTTAGAGGTACTAAGGATTACCGAAATACATCTGAACCATTAAGTGTAGGTAGCACTGAGCACACAACAAACCCTAATGACAGTCCTGCCTAATGAGTAATGAATCAATTAGAAAATGGGTGATGAGGAGTGGATGCTGAGTGTTGAGGATGTATCTCAGGATAAATCGGGTTGGCTTGGTGGGTGCTGCATGCTTGAGCCCTGAACGGACTGGGAAGGTAGGCACGGCGGCGCGCCCGGGCAGCGGTGACGCTGTTGGGCGAGCGGCTCCTGGCCTCCTGTTAGTCCGGCGTCTCCTCCTAGAGTCATGCTGTCTGGGGACGGCAAGTCGCCGGCGAGGCAGGCGGCTTGGGGCGAGTAGAGATCGGAAGCGCACAACAGAACAGAGGGGAATCGGGGCCTGGGACGAGCCAAAATCCCAGGGTGGGCCGGCCCACCATGGGCACCCTGTAGAGATACACACCCGAGCGGCGAACATGCATTTTCAAAACTAATTTAGGAACATTAACTGACCAATTAAACAACTCTGTTTTAATAATATCAGATTCATATTTGAACAACTAAGCTTGTCTAGCGTGATGGGTGGAGCAGTGTTATTATGACACGAAGCACGTATTCTGATCGTATAGTGATCATAAAAGGGGGAAACTCTAAGCATATTTTTTAGCAAAAGAGGGTTTCCCCTCCGATTTCTATTAAAGAAACCACCACGGAACCAACATGATCAATTAAACCCTAAGCATGATCAATTAAACCGTATTATGGCTGTGCCATGGCAGATTTGAAGCTGCAAACCGGAGAAATGATATTTAGCATCCATTGTTTGCTTCGAACTAAGAACTAAATTCTAAGAGCTGAAAAGAAAGTAGAGTAACCAAGTTAAGATCTATTTTCTGGTTGAGATCAAAAAGTTGAGGAGATATGAAGTACCACCTCTCTTGCGGCGCCATGTAGGCATCGGGGGTGCGATGGCTGTCGGTGGCGTTGAAGCAGATCTGCGATGGTAGACGGGTGCTTCAGGGGATAAGTCCCGTTGCAGTGGAAGAGAAGGTCGTGTGAGCGGCCCCGGCAAAGAGGACGATGGCGCCGATGAAGCGAGAGGACGCGATGCAAGGCTATTGGTCCGTCGCCATGGATGAGAAACGTCCATCTCTAGCAGTGGACAACGCGGTCTTGGTAGGCGCTCCGACATGGTGGATGACGGTGGCGATGGATGTGGTGGAGGACGGCGGCGATGGATGGGTGGCGGACGGAGGCTGGTGTGGGGATGGGGTGTTCTAGCGCGGACATTGTATGAATGGGAAAATGGAGGGAGAGGTACGGGGAACCATGTTTTTGGGACGCGCCTGTCTGAAATATGGGAAAGTTATGAGCTTAGCCCCCGTTTAAAATTTGGACGTCTCGTCGATTGGGGATAGGACGGTAATCTCGCATCTCGCCAATATTTGCCTAGAGCGATTTCGGGCGAGGAGAGGGTGGTTAGCGCATGGTTGGCGCCCATGGTATATGAACGGGGCTGACAGGTAGGGCGGTTGTGTCACGTCTGAGTGAAGTTACAAACCTGCCCCTATTGAAAATATTTGCCTACATCGATTTCGGCCGAGTCGACTTTGTTTTGCCGCCCACCGTGTATGAATGGGGAATGGAGGGAGAAACAGAGGTCTTTTGGATGATCTTGAATTAAATGAGTTTTGCCGCCCATGTTTGACGCCCACCCTGTCGGAATGGGCTCAGAGGCGGTCATGTCACGTCTAATTGAAGTTACTAACCTACCCCTATTTAGAGTAGTGGAAATCGGGCCGATGGATTGTCCGTGTAATGGGTAGACAGTAATTTCCATCTCCCAAACACTTGGCTTCGGGCAGCCGACGTGGGAGTGGACATTTTGCTGCTTCTTTCGAATTTTGGGACAATAAGCATCCATGTTTACCCTAGCAACTAAATTCGAATCCATTTTGTATTCCTATATGAATCTTTATAAATCATTCTATGTGTTTTATATATCTTCAAAAGGACGACAAAGATGTATTCCATTGTCATATATGAATATGGTTTACAAATGCCGATACTCAAATTCAGAAACTAGAATCCAGTTTAAGGTGAATTTGAATATTTGGAACACTTCATGTCCAACTCAAATGTCACACGCAGCATAATGTGTACTCCCATTTAGATATGTACACAAGCGATGTATCAAGATTCAAATACTGAGTCAATCAACCAAGAATGTACAGAACTAACCGACATATAAACACTTATAGAGTATATGGATCAATAATATCAACTAACACACATAAGCCAAGCCGCTGTACTTTTTTTTGGCTACAACAACATCCTTTTTTTAGCCAGCATCTTGGCCCTTTCCGATGCGTGCCACTTATGGTCCATCTATACTACTACTATTGCTGAATGCACATTCAGCCCGATTGGCATATTTGTAGGTCTGGCACAACAATCCAAATGAAATGTCTCTGAGTCTTATCAATTAATACAGACTTGTGCTCAAATAAAATTACAAACCAAAAAAAAAACAATTATACATGATCTCTAAAACAAATGGTTTGATTGATTGCATGAACAGTCAACACAAAGGTTATTCAACTATGGAAAAAACATTTCACCTATGATTTACCAAGTAGGAATTTAATTTCCTTTTTCCTTCAGGACCTTAACAATCTGGTCAGTCTCAGCTTGCTTCGTTTTGAAATCCACCAAATATTTAATGGTTGTCTTGAGTACTGCTTGTGATTGTGCTGTTTGCTTCCTCAACATGTCAACTTCATCTCTAAGTGCAGAAGCAGAATCTCTTTCTACCACTAGTTTAGCCTCTAGAGCATCAGGAGTTGGCAATTCATAATGCATGATTGGGCCGGTGCCACTGCTGTGGGATGATGCAACGTCCATGGGGACCTCGCTCCTTGATCTTGGGCTAACAAGTTTTGCCATTAAAGTTCCGATTGGATTCAGAAAAGTTGAAGTTAGCAAAACATCTCAACTGGGAGTAATAACAGCAAACCAGTTAAACAAACAAGGAATTAAAGAGTTTCAATTGGATGCTGAAAAGTAGTTATTAACATCATTGTAACCCGCTATTGCAGCAGCAAAGCAGTTAAACAAACAAGTAGATATTTAAGTTAAGGCAAACAGGTAATTCTTAACAGTAAGTATCAAACACACAGATAGGCGCAGTCTACAATATGATTAAGAGGCTGTGCCATTATGTAATCAGTAGCAAACTAAATTAAGCCAAGCAACGTAATTGAACAATTTTGCAATAAGTGGCTAACTAAAATTCCAAGAAGCAGGTAACTGAACTTACGCTAGTTCTTTGTACAGGCACACTGCAAGTTCTTTTTCGCTCACAAGGTTGTACGAAGGAGTCCATGGCATCAATTGCTTGGATACGCAGTCCCAATACTTCTTTCTTCCCACACTGCATGGGTAAGTCGAATGGTTAATCTGATAAGATGGTGCGTCCTTGATATGTTATATGAGGATGTGTAGTCAGACTAGTTGTAGCCAAACACATCACACTAGCTTTTACTGTATATTTCATGCGATTACTTTTGGCATATCGAGATCTAAGCAATCTACAATAGGATGAAAAGACTGACATCCTTCACATTATTGGCGAACTCAGTTCATAGAAACAAGCAATTCAACCATTCTGTGGGTAAATCAAAAGCGCCACTAGAATATTTTTCACTATCCAATCATACACGCAAAAAGGGGCGACGCTACCATAGGGGCTGGTATAGGCGGCCGCCTCAGGTGGCTAGAAAGTGTGCACCTAGTTTGAGTCGTCCAGGTTGGCCCACGCTAGTTTTGTTCGTCTCAACGCACGAGCAGGCAATGTAAAAAATGAAGAAAAATGTTTCAATTTGGATGGGCCAATAACATAAGTGCAAGGCAGGCCCTATAGCAGGCTCGCGGCCCAAACGAGCGCCTCCCATATCGATCGACAGCAGGAAAAATCCCAATTCATTCGCTCCAGCCTCCAGTCTGGCTCGCTCCTAACCTAGCCGCCGCTGGACAGACCGACATAGCACTTCCTCACACCCTCGTTGGAGGGCGGTCGCAGGGCTTGAAGTGAACGCAAGGACAAGAAGATGAAGATCCAACCCTGGGTGTAGCCTGCGTGGGAGGCAGCGGCGGCAGCACAGGCATGGCATCGAGCTTGCGCAAACAGATAGTCGCAGCTTGCAAGAGTAGCATGCGCAACGAGCAGGTACATCACATCCCTGATTATATCTAATTCAACTCTTCAATTTCTGGCCAATAGTTAAACCCGACGGTGTTGTGAAACTGCTTGTATGTAGGGAATCTATGAGAAAATGAAACCAATTTCTACTTATTTTATAACTCCCCTAATCAATACTGAACTGACTGAATCTGATGTATCTAATCAAGTTTCCGGTGCAAACATACAAGCTCATGTTGTTCTTGAGCCTAAAGAGTCTAATGAATAGACTGCTAATGAAGGATTTGATGCAAACATTTTGCATGCTCCTGGTGATGAACATATAGTGTCTAATGAGGGATCTAATGCAAGCATTTTGCAAGCTCATTGAAGGATTTAGTGTCTAATGATGATCTACTATGTTGAGAGAGACAGAGATTCGCAGGCATTGATGACAAGCAAATTATAGTGCATTTTCATAGCTTGAGGAAACGTCGAGACCATCTACCAGAAAGTCCCCGTATCATGACAACATAGCATAAATACTTTTCTAATCTGTTGTTTGAAACTATTGGCATACTTGTGCAGGATAGATATATTGATATGCAGTTTGCACACTGGTTATACGTGCAATTACACTTTGATATTTTCAGCCAGAGAACGAATAATTCAAGCAAGTACATACCATGTTTGTAGTCCTTGTACACCATGTTGCATTTTGTGTTTTTTGGTGCTTGCATCATTTAGTGTTTATAATCTGAATTACTTTGGATCATGAGCTCGTTTTCAAAGTGCATGTAGCTTCACATTTCTCAAGTTATGTTGATTTCTGAAGTGCAAGTGCCTTCATATTTTTTAAGTTAAATGTTCGCCCCTGGTAACTTGAATTCGTGGATCGGCCACTGCACACAAATCATACACGAATGCCAGTACGAATTAAATGAAATGCAGGGACTTACCCTAGCTCGTTGTACAGGCTCACTGCAGCTCTGCTTGCGCTTGGGATGTTCCATGTACAAGTCCATGTTACCACTTGCTTGGATGTGCAGGCCTTGTGCTCCTTGCATCCCCCTCTGCATTTTTTACACGATGAATGGTTGATCAAGTAAGAGGAATCGACCTTGATGTTGTACCGGAGGACAAATACTTACAAGGTTATACGGGTGTGCAGGATGTGTACCAGATCCCGTAGCGCCATCATGCTTCGCTAAAAAATGGATTTGCTTGTTTCAGATGATATCTCCAGAAGAAATAAGAGTTAAAGTCAGAGTTGCATAGGCGTGTAAGCTAAGAGAGCAGTGAAAGGATATCCAAACATCATGGGACAGTGCACAAGGGAGTGATGTGTGGATACCTAGTTCGGGCCGGCGTTTGGGCATGCTCGCCTAGCTAGAGTGCGGGTCACTTCAGAGCCGTTGAGGGTGATGCGCTGGCATTGGCTGGCCGCGCACGGATGCAAATCTTGAGTGGCAGCGGAGCGCTATGATGCGGTGGACGAGACCGTTGGTGAAGCCCCAACGGCCTCGGGGGGCGGAGATGCGACGATGTGCTCGGTGAAGTAGCCCTGGTGAGCTGGGAAACAGCGTCGGTGAAGCGCACCTGATGCGGTGGAACTCAGTGTCTGTGAGGCATGTCGGTTGCGGCGGCCGACGTTGTCGGTGGACCACCCGGTGCGGTGGACGAGGGCGTAGATGAGGTAGCTCCGGTGCGGTGGTGAAGCGCGACCGTCGTCTTCGTCATTGTCGTCCGGCACAGAGGTGGGGAACGATGGGGAAAGAGATGAGACAAGGGGCGATTCGAGGGTTGGCGGCGAATTAGGGATTTGAACAATCTGGGCGCGGAAGGGGACGGTGGAGAAGAGAGATTTTGCAGGGCTGGAATTGGGGCCGCCAGATATTTCAACCCGAAACATGGAAGCGTGAACTTATATTGACGTTGTCCTTTTGGGGGGGAGGTGGGTGGCTGGGTGCTACGCGTCCGGCTGACACACGCGACCACCCCGACAGGACTATGCTTCGGTGACTTAAGGCACCTGCCTTTGTGTCGATGACATGTGGGCCCAACAGGTGGCTGGCCCACATGTTAGTGACCCAAAGGCAGTTGCCTTTAAGGCACCGAAGCAGCATCCACCCCGACACGACCCTGGTCTGCCTGGTGCGCCTACATTTGAGAATGCAAACGAACCTTCTTTCATTTGCAAACGAATCTATATGTATTACCATGCCCGTGTTTTCCTTGCAATAATTAGTCATTCGAAACAAGATACTCCATGCTTTCACTTTTGTAAGTCGTTTCAGACAACTTAAAATGAACTGTTTTGCACATTGTCTGAAATGTCTTCAAGGTCTTAGAAAAGTGAATAGAGGGAGTACTATAAATTAATTAATGAGGAGTTATTTGAAAAGAAATCGAAACGGTACCCACACTAACATGTATTAGAGTGTGTGTCACATAATTAGTTATTTAAATTAGAGTGTGTGTCACGTAGTTAGTTATTTGAATTAGAGTGTGTGTCACATAGCGATCTCCAATTCTAACATGGATTTCACATTTCGTTGTATCCATGCTACTTTTTTAATACAAATTCATATGTATATGGTGAACACCATGGTAGTGAGAAAACTTTTGGATGGATTCAAACATATGACCTACAAAATAGCACAACAAACTGAGTCAATGTTAACTTTTCGAAACTTAGTATGGCACGAATTCGAAATAATTACCCGTATGCTTGGTCCTCGGTTCAAATCTTACAATGTACACTGAATTGAAACATCGATATTAAGTCTCGTACTATGTACATTCAAATGTTGTTTTTAGCCCCCCCCCCCCCCCCCCCCCCCCCCCCCCCCCCCCCCCCCCCCCCCCCCCCCCCCCCCCCGCACAAGCGCTACATACTTCCTGTATCGGTCAATCTTCCTCTCCTAACCACCTTAGGAAGCTATTGGTTTCCAACACACATTCATTCTCTCTCTCCATGTTTCGATCTCTGAGTCTCTCAACTACACAACCCCTTTTCCCACTCTGTTACCAAATGTATTTACCTCACACACCCGCCATTGCACCCCATGCCGAGCTCTCTCTCTCCCCCCTCCCCCTCTCACCCTCTCGCGCTAAATACATGCAGTGCCTACCTAGCCCCCCCCCAACCTCTCATGCGCACGCACGCACGTTGTATATCTAGGTCACTCCCTCGAGACTGTCTCGCTCTTTCTTCCGCACGGCGGGCCACAGTCGCTCAATCTTGCTCTCTTTATCTGAGTCTCGTTTAACCTTGTTTTCTTTCACACACAAATGATATATCTCCCTGTTCGGGCCTTGATCAACACACTCTATACTCTCTCACGCAGATTGTCTATCTAGGTCGGTCCATCCAAGCCGCCGCCACTCTTTCGACCTCATGGTGGGCCACACTCACTCAAGCTCTCTCTCTCTCCGTATGTCTCGATTGACCTCGCTCTTTCTCGGACAAAAACGATATATCACCATGTTTGAGCCCAATTCGACCTATTCACATTGTATACTCTCTCACGCACATCGTCTATCTAGGTCACTCTATCCAACCTGTCTCACTCTTTCGATCGCATAGCGACCCTATGTGATCGGTTGACCTTGCTTCCTCCCACGCACAAAATATATCTACACGTTTGTGACTGGATCGTCTCTCAAGCTCTATCTTACAGGCCTCACCCTTGCGAAAAAGCTCAATCGGACAATATCTCTCCAGAGCATATATATTTGTTCAATGAATGTCGGACCACACTCACTTTGTCTCTCTATCTATATGTCTCTCGATTGACCTCGCTTTCTCACACCGTATCTTCCATGTGTTGAAGCTACTACCTCTCCATCCCTCGCAAAGCCGGAGCTATTTACATTGCGAGGGGCACTCCAACCTTGGATTAATTTGTGTAGGCATTTATTCCGGGCGGTTTAGATTATATTTTCGTAGCATTCGGCCCACAACTACTCCAAACACCGTTGCAACCCACGCAACTCCCCTAGTTGATTTCCCTCTGGCTCGGTCATCGCTCTCTCGCACGTCCTTTCTCGCCTTCAACGTCACACCATGGTATTATTGAAAAAACTATGTTGTTCTCTTTCATTATTATAAATAAGCTACAAAACTACACACCGATAGTCCACTTGGAATGGAACAAATTTCGACCCACAAATTAAAGTGCTACAAACTAAACACCGAGGGGCCCACATGTCATGAAACAAATTTGGACCCATATACAAATTAAAATATAAAGGACGAGGATCGAACATGCGACCGGGCCTTCAAGACGCACGTCAATAGGCAACATACGTAGAATAGCAATGTTTGTTGTACCCCCTTTGTTCACATAATGTTTTTATATTACCACAGCCTAATTAATGGATAACATGTAATATTATTTTTAGTACTATTTGCCTTGACTTACTGGCGGGTTCCATGTGTGCTCTCTCTCTCTCCTCCCCTTCTGCGTTTAGACGCACGGGCAAACAGGAAGAACTCGCGCCCGATGTTGCCATTGACCATATCTGGACGCATTCACAAGTCACGGCACCAGTTTCACGTACTAGCAGCACTAGTCAGTCTGTACGTGCAATGCACGTTAATTTGGAAGTATATTAAGTGCATGCGGATATTAACTACTAGGATGTTATTTGCGTGTTGTCATGTGATTAGCACTATTTTTGGCATGAAATTAACTGCACGCTAAACGTGTTGAGCGCTCGACATTGAAGCAGTCTAGGTCGTTGGATGACAAGGAATACATGTGGCTTGATGACGTTTTATATTTAATTTGATACGGCTCTAGCAGAACATTCAATCGATCAAACCATACATTTTGTCCAGTCTGACTCTGACTTTAAATTATACGATGATCGATATAAAATAAACGGAAATGATAAACGTACGGATTTTAAGCATGGAAATCCGAACATTTTTCATGGCAAACTTAGATTACGCGGTGGCGGTGGGGGCGACTCGCGGTGGAAAGCGGCTCCTCTGCCGTGCTCTGTGTGTCGTCGGGCCACTGACCGACGGCGACGGCGGCGTCTTGCACCGTTGTTGGCGTACTCCTGGACGTTGGCCTAGCTTCAAGGAAGGCCAAAATGTTCTGGACTTCGGAGCGAGTCAACTGGCGGGAGGAGGCGACTGGCGTTGGTGCAAGGAAGTGGTCGACGTCGGCCATCCATGCCACTGAGTGGGGCACTGGCACCCGTGCAGGGACAGGCACTGTCAACGGCATGGCGGAGACATTCGTGTGCATGAGCACCGGCACGGGCGTGCACGTCAGTGCACGCGCAGGCGCATGCGCTGGCAGGTGCACGGGCACCAGCACGGGCGTGCGCGTCAGTGCACGCGCAGGCGCATGCGCTGGCAGGTGCACGGGCGCGGGAAAGTCGGCGGGGACCTCATGGAACCCCGTGGGATCAAGCTTGGCGATAATGTGCGGCTCCTAGCCCATCAATGCCACGGGGATGGGCGCTGGCGCAGTCGGGGCGACGGGAGCCAGAACGAGAGCGGGGACATGCGCGGCGTCTTCCCGCAAGGCCAGTTCAAGCTCGTCCCAAAGCGCCTTATGTTCTTGAGACTCCGGCTGGGTGTCTTCCTCAGGAAACAGGAACACTAAGGGCAGACCATCGTGATGCGGCATGGCGTACATTTAGGTCAGGCTAGTTGGAGGTAGATGACAGGAGAATCGGAGAGGAAGAGAGAGGATTGCAGTGATATTGGGTAGTGCGGGGTTGATTTTAAACTGCGGCGCCGGCAACATTAAAAGTGGGAGCAGTTGGGACGACGGTGGGCGGCGGCGCCTGGTCAAAGGGCTCGCCTCTCGGTGAGCCTGCACAGCGGACTGCTCGCATGCCTCCCTGACAGCTGGCACAGCGGTCTGCTCGCACGCCTCCCGTCGGCTCACACGCTTGCTCGGACGACACCTGCCGATGAGAAGCGGGGACTCGTGGTGGCACGTAAACGCCCACGGTTTCAATAGTGAAAGCGTTCGCCTTAACATGACAGGTCTTTGTTCCAAAATACCTTGGCTCTTCATTTGTGCAACTTGTCATAAGCAGCTTGTCTCAAATTGAAGAAAAAACTTACAAAGTAATATTTGTGCCATATCATGTGACCATGCTTAGTTTCAAGAATTTATGCTCACTTTTGGATTTTCTGAAATTTAAGATCCAAGATTCGAAACAATATCATAGCCTGCATCATGCAATAAATTTTCAAGCCGTACATCTGTCCTGTTGTATTTCTTAAGAAAGGATTTGCTCAAACATTTTGCTTAGTTAGACTTCAGACAAGTTATATATGCAGAGTAAAAGGATAATCCCTCTGTACCAGTGCATTGCCTGATATATTAACTCAAGTACTAGGCACGAACAAACGGGCTCAATTCTGTGCTCATCCTAGTGTAGTAGTAGTAGTAGTACTAGGCAATGCAGTTGACAGGTGACCTTGACGAGCGGCGACCGAGTGAATTGAACCGTGCTCGGCACGGTAGGTAACGTTGTCTGGTTACTAAAGCATCCCTCCGTTGTTCATCAGTAGTCATTATGGACCGGGGACATGAGGGGAATTTCCTAGGGCTGGAATTCTGGCCGCCAGATATTTCGACTTGAAATGCTGAGGCTCGACTGGTTGGGGTTGCCTAATGTGCTTACCACGCACGCCACCGAAGGACACGAGCCCGGTTTTTTTAGGATCAACACGAGCCAAGGTCTGGCTGGTATGCCATTGGGTCCTACCATTCGAGAATACGAAAGGAAACTTTTAAATTGCCGAACGAATCTATGTGTATTACAATACCCGTATTTTCCTTGCAAATACTAATCTCAGCGTGGTAATTGATTTATGACGAGTTGTTGAATTAGAGTGAGTTTGTGATATAGTGATCTCAACGTGGATTTCACATTTCATTGTATCCCTAGTAAGTTTTCCAATGCAAATTCAAATTTAAAATATGAACAATATGGAGGTGAGAAAACTTTGTATGTATCAAGCATATGACCACACACACATAGAGAGACACACACACACGAACACAACAACAATCCAATAAGTATAGTGCATCTATTTTTCCAAACCATGCATGTATGACACGAATTCAAAAATACTCCTTCTACTCCTAAATATTAGTCTTTTAGAGAGTTCAACAAGTGACTACATACGGAGCAAAATGAGTGAATCTAGACTCTAAAATATGTCTATATACATCCGTATGTGCCAGTCCATTTGAAGCCTCTAAAAAGACTAATATTTAGGAACAAAGGGAGTAAAATGTAAGACATCCATGGTCCTCAGTTCAATATTTAAAATGAACATGAAACTGAAACATGAATATTAAGTCTAGTACTACAGTACATGCAAATGTTGTGTTTAGGCGGAGCTATGATTGTCGGGGGTCAACCCCTCGACCTTAGATAAAATTGTGGAGCTCTGTTTAGGGTTGTTTAGATTATATTTGTCCCCACCCTCCCAACCACCGATTGGTTGTGCACCCCCACCCCTCCTCCCCGGGAGAATATCATGTGCCCCCATACCTTAGATGCTATATGCCGATACGAGTTGCTTGGAGCTTGTAGATCTGAGATATAGCAGCTCACATGATGTGTCTTAATATTTTTGCAGGAAACCTTGATGAGTTTGAGAATTGCACACAATTTGTACAAAAACTACTTAGATGCCCTTTGATCCCATATCCAACGACCTCGAAGCTCGTATCACCGTAGCATCTAAGATGAAGGAGGACATCATATTCTCCTGTATGTAAGAATATCATGTGCTACCACACCTTAGATGCTTTGGTGATACAAGCTCTTCGGAGGCGTTGGATTTGTGACCCAACACCTCCTCGGTGGTTCGAATGGTATTCTATGCCGCTGTCATTTTTGTTCGTAAACTTGCAAAATACGTGTAACTCATGTCGTTACTTGTCTAACCGCGCAAAGTGTTTGTTCAAAAAAAAAACCATCCTACACCGAAATATCGGAACAACACACGGGGGTCCCACTTGTCATTAATCAAATTTGGACATAAAACTAACAAATATGAAAGACGAGATTCGAACTAGCAACCTGGACTACAAAGCGTAAGTCGATAGCCTGAAAAAACGAACGGTTGTTGGCTTTGTCCCATAACTTGATTTTATATAGTACTTGCTTGAGTAGAGTAGAGGGAGTGCCTCGTCAACACGTGCATGACCGTTGTCTCACTTACTGATGGGTCCCAGGTCTGCGATCTCAATCTCTCTTCTCTCCATCGTCTAACCTTTGCACGGGCACACACGAAGAGTGGCGCTAGCTTGCCGTGGTGTTATTACAACTAAAAAAGGCTTGGAAAATAGAAGAATCGCCTAGAACAAGGGACGTTGTGGCTGGTCGAGACGGAGCTAACCACATCTATCCTCCGTGCCATGTTTGCATGATGAAGCTGTGTGGCTAGTGGGGTGTTTTCGACCGACTGGCTGGGTCCCGAGGTCGAACCATAGGTACTACGTCTGATAAAGTATATTTTTACACGCACATTTTTCCTCCGTGCCGAGACGTGGCACACCCTACCGCACGGTTTCGGGGTCCTCCCAGGTGGTGCACGCATATATTCTTCCTAACATGGGACGCCCTACCGCGTATTTTCTAGGTCCTCCTCGGTCATAGCGCCGAAGCAAGTAAATGAGTCGTCAAATCACGAAAGACCACCTTTCCCGCTGAGTACATCAGTGAAGCACGATGGCTAGCTAGTTGGGCTAGTTTGACCGATTAGCTAGGCCGCCGCCACATTTGTTTTTTCACCCCTTTTTTTATCTACTTGCCGGCAGGTAAATTTAAATATCCACCGCGGCGTTGCTCTGGTGTTTGGGTGCGGCAGGATTTTTAATTTTTTGATTGACGGGAGCAGGCGCGGCAGGATTTTTATTTTTTTGATTGACGGGAGCAGGCGAGGAAGCAATTAGTCACGGTGACTCCGCCTGTAAAAACCCACTGCTCCCTGATGTGAGAAGTCGTTGACTGGTGTTTTACCGTGGTGAAAACCAAAAGATTCCCCGCTCCCTCCGCCTTCCCGTAGATTGCATTGCCTTTCAGCCGTTTCGCCCTCTTTGCTTCCTCTCCCCATTGCTTCTACCTGGTGCCATGGCGGTGCAGTAGATCACGGAGTCTGAGGTGAGGCGCCTGACACAGGAGCTCCATGCCAAGGATGCGGAGCTCAGTGCCAAGGATGTGGAGCTCCGTGAGCTCAAGGAGGAGAGGAGTGCCATGCTCCTCCATTATGTGTGGGAGTTCACAAAGCTTCAAAAGCGGCAGGAGTCCACCACAAAGATGCTCGAGGCGTTGGCGGCGTTCCTGCAGAAAGCGGGAGATACGATAGGCCGTCAGGGGAGCCGGCTGGAGCGCGAGCGAGCCGATCGTGACGAGGTCCAGGATCGCCTCAGCCACTTGGTGAACCAAGTTGACACGCATGTGTTGCGGCTGCACAATGCCTACTGTCGTGCCAGCGCGATGATGCCGGCCGTCGGGCTAAACCCGATCGACCACCCGGTCGACTTCAACGAGCTGCCGCTTCCTGACCTGGTCTCCTTCTTCACCTATATCTCCGAGGAGCTGAGCCGTCTCCGCGCGATGGTGGGGGTTGAGCAGGACAAGGAGGGGTTGTAGGCTGCCGTCGCCGTTGCCAGGCGAATCCTTTCAGGGCTCCGTCACCGGAATCCATTCATGCCATTGGACGCCGTCTTTGACGAGCTGGCTCTCGTCGACGGGGAGCGGGCTCTGTGGGCGGTTGCATCCTGCATCACCAACGTCATGCGCCTCGAGAAGCAGAGGGACTTCAGTGGTGTTTAGGCGCCCTCTGCATGGGCATGTCCATGTCTCGGTGCAACATGACCATTTGATTAAACTCAGACGGTGCAGACCAGTCACTGTAGCACAAAGCATGTGGGTGTGTTTGGTTGCATTCTCATCTCAATATAGTTGTTTCCTCTTCGTGTATTTTTGTCAACCTACTAGTGTGAACTCATGCACCCTTCATGCACTCTGCCAAACACCCAAAAGTGGGTCGAGAAGGAAACTTTTTCTCCCATCCCGTGCACCCTTCATACACCCTGCCTAACACTATTCGTGCTTCATATGGTTCATGTTTCGTGGAGTACTGTAGCACCGTGCTCTCCGTGCGCTGTGGACCTAGTTCTGTTAACATTGATCTCACCGTTCATTCTTGACCGGACAGTCGAAAAAGCGGTACTATGTTACATATAGGAGTAGTTGACATGCGCACAACATCATTTGTTATCGTCATATCTTACTACACTAGCAACAAGATTGTGTAGTACTGACATATGAACCACTGCACATGTCTAGTAGTAGGAGCACTGTGTATGTTCAAGTGGCTGCCGTGTTTCGCACTCCTCCATCATAAGAGTGGAAACACTTGTTGTAATCATTTTTTTCTTCAGAAAAACAGTGGACACGCTCTACCGTGCGGATCCTCCTCCAGCCATGGACTAAATTACTCACTTTTGCCGACGTGTGGGACAACTAGCACCTGGGTCCACCAGCCATGCACTAAATTACTACGTAGTAGAGTGACGGTAGACTACCCCGATCGAACTGCCGCAGTAATGCCCAATGAGCCGTCAAATCACAGAACCCCCTCCTTTCCAGCAGTAAGTTGGACGGACGAAGCAACCATCATTTCACTCTTCTCTCTCAGCTTCCTCTCTTGAAGAAAACCCCCACTCGCTTCGCTTCTCCCTCATCTCGTTCCTCCTTTCACTCTTCTCTCTCAGCTTCCTCTCTTGGATGGACGCCGGAGCACCGGCCGACGTGATGTCTATGGCTCTGGCCAAAACCGTTGAGGCTCATGGTATGAAGAAGCGCAAGCACCCCGCCGAGACTACCGCAGACAAGCTCAAAGCCATCGCCCTGTCCAAGCCCCCCTCTCCGGGATCCCTCATTAAGCAAGTCCAGGTAATGTCTCTTGTTGACGATCTTTTTCTCGATCTTGATCGTGTTTTTTCATCTAACACGCAGTACTAGTACTGGTAGTACAACTTTCTGGGTGATCTTGCATGTGATTTTAGTGTGCCAAATGATGGTTCTAAATTCCTCTTTTGACCAAAACATGCGAGAGGTTGACACTGATTTCTTATAGATTACTTTCAACTACTCCCTCTGTCCCAAATTTCTTGTCTTAGATTTGCCTAGATACGGATGTATCTAATACTAAAATGTGACTTGATACATCCGTATCTAGACAAATCTAAGACAAGAATTTTGGGATGGAGGGAGTACTTTATGAACATCAATGCTACCTTTTAAGAGGGTATATTTGCCTCAGTAACTTGTGTTATGGATATTGCATGTAGTCCCTCTGCTCTCATGCCTTTGAAGACATGTTTTAGTGTCTTTGTTCATTCATTTCTGTGCGTATATGTAGTCATATATGGAGTATAATATCGAAAACCATCTTATATTTCTGAACGGAGGTAATAATAAAATATGGTTTCTGTTTGAATTAGAACCAGCTCCGTGGTGGAGATGAAGTTCTCAAAGTCATGCCGTGTGAACTGGAAGACCTGATGATGAGTTCTACTGCTGAACTATCCAGCTGCTGTGTCCTTGTCGCCACGTGTCCTGAACTAGTGTTTTCCTGTAGCATTGTTGCCAGGCGTGTTCTCAAGGCTGTACTTGATCACAACAATTTCCTGGTTGTGCCTTTGATTACGAAGGGTGTGGTTCTTGTAAAGCTTCCCAACAAATCTGATGCGGCATGTCTTCATCATCATGTTTATGAGTGGAAAGACCACTCTGTTAGGTTCTCCAAGGTTGACAAGATGGTGATGGTGCATGTAGACATCTCACACGAAGTCCATGGCCTAGTCAGTTATGCGGGGTTCATCCCGTAGGTCGGTGGCAAGAAATAGTCTGCAGAGTTTAGTTAGTGCAACTTTGCTTGTCTGTAGTAAGTACTATTGTTCAGTACTTGATTTGTGTTTGTGAACCCTGTATTGTTTATTAGTACTGCTGCTTTTGGTGTGTGGTCAGTCCTGAGAACGGTCTATGTTAATGTCTGTCCACTCAATTCAGTCTGTATATTTTGAATTATCTAGATCATATTTTTTGTGAGGACAGTTTATCAATGATGGTTACACTCCAATATCTGTATGCATTGCAGGGTTTATCGCACCCACCAGGATTTCCAGTCCCATGGATGTTCGGTCCATACGATTTGTCACGACCTTTGGACTATCCTGCTTGTGGGAGTAGGCGGGGCCCCTGCATGCCACATCAACATAGTGATTTCCTGGTAAGGATTCACTCGTGTCACATCAAGTAAATCTTATTGATTTACTGTCTAAATCTTATTGATTTAATGTCATGTTTTCATTCTTTTCCTGCAATTTTACGATGCAGGTTTTGCCATGTGACATTCATCACAGAATAAACCGTTTGGTTTGCTCTACGATGGCTATTTTTGTAGGTTTCACTTCTTATGTCGTGTCAGTAACGAAGGCACTATCCATCACTTATATTACTGGAAAAAATTGGATCAGTCTGTTGTCTGAGTACAAGCTGAATCCCTATGAAGAACTGCAGTTTGGTTTAACAAAAACGCCACAATTAGTCCTTCTCGCGTTTAAAAGAAATGAAGAAAAAACTGGATCATGGTCATGGATCCTAGTCAAGTTAGAAAGCTGATCATAGTAGACCAGACACGATCGCCGCTGTCTCGCACAGATCGAGCACCGGCAGTTGCTCTAGCACTGACAGCGGTAGCAGCTCAGTCTGATCCAGCTGAGGATTGGGCACCGACCGCGTCAGCAGATCAGTCTAATCTACCGGAGGATCGGGCATCGACACCTGCTCCGACACCGGCACCAGCTCTACAAGGAGCACCATCTCCGGCAGCAGCAGCGGCTTCGGCACCTGCACCAACGCTTGCACTTGCATCTGCTTCGGCCTGTGCAGTTGCACCGGCAATAGACTGGGCTGCAGTTCGCACTTCATATACCAAAGTCCTTACAAAAACCGACATGTCCACCTTCTTGGTAAGCATTGGCCGCCCAAGTGCTTCGTTCTTTTTTCTTTCCATGTTGTTTCACATGATTCACTATGTTGATCTAACTGTTTGGGTATGTCTTCTTGTTTGCAAACAGAGAATTCCTAGAGCAACGAGGGAGTCGTTCAACAATCCGGGCGACCGCGACCAAGTTTCTCTTACCATGCGCAGCCTTGGTGTGAATGAACCTGCTCAATATACCGTAAGTACAAAGGATGGTCGCATGATGATTGATGCTAAAGGATGGTCAAGGTTCAAATCTAAATCATATCTTGCGGTAGGGGATGATGTCAAAATCGAACTTTCTCGGCAAGGAGAGCTGGTCCAAATCAACTTTGAAATTCTTCAGTAGCAGCACGCAACTGCCGAACTGATCTATCCTCCAAGAGATTTTGATGTAATAATCTGGCATGGTGAGTGTGTATAAGTAGTATGACAGTATTATTTATCACATGGTATATCATTGATAGAATTGCAACTCTGATTGCTGGTTAGGAACTGTCGTTCGATTTCATTCCAACAGCTGCCATGCTTTATTCAATTTTGTGTATTCGCCTTGCGACAACATCTAAAACCAGCGCCGTACCGATCGCTTGCAATATGAAAAGCGCTGAGGTAGAACACATGGGCCCCCAAACATGCAGGGTCGGCCTGCGGCCCAAAGTCCAGAACCATGAGCCTATCTGAGTATTATATTCTCAGCTGAACCCCCATAAAAAAAGTTGAACCCCCATAATGCCCGTGCGTTGCAGAGGGAGTATATTTCTCGGCAAGGTGAGCCTGTGATATAAAATATTTGTATATTTGTTTACAGAGGGAGTATCTCTCTGTCAAAATATATATTTATGTGTAACTAGTTACTCCTGTCTTTCTACTTCCTTTCGCTGATATGTGGGGCAACCGGCAACGGGGTCCACATGCCATATGCACAAATTACAGTGCACAACTTCACGGTAGACACACCCCGGTCGTAGCGCCGCAGCAATACCCAATGAGCCGTCAAATCACAACCCCCCCTTTCCAGCTTTAGTAGTAAGCTGGACGGACGAAGGGACAATATTTCAGTGGGCCTGAATCCCCTTCTCCCTTGTCTGCTTGTTCAGAGAAAACCCCCTCTCGGCGATTGCATAGGGTTTTCTCATGGAGAACCAGGTACGAATTCTTCATCCATCCCCGATAAATCCAAGTCCCTTGGTCGCAGGTAATCCTAGGATGGCAGCCGCCGCCGTTGATGCATTTTTCTTCCTACTGAATCTAGTGTGTTTCATTTGAAGTGCCCAAAGTGCGAGTACCCTACAGGTTTCTGCGCCCTCGGCGAGATGCCACACTTGTTCCTTCTCATCCTAACACAGCATTTTGAAACGTGCACAGTATATTCCTAGAATCCTCTTTTCTATCCAGGAGGGTGGGGGTTTTTTGAATATGCTGTGTTCTCATATTATTTTTCCTACAGTGTATTATTTGCTCTGCCAGAACACATGTACTCAAGATGCTCGGCCTTGCCATAACTGAATACACTAGTTTAATGGTCACAGTGAAGATAAGCCATGGATATAAGTTCTGAGTTGGGTTCATGAACCAAGAAGATCGCTGCTTTTTTATGGCCGAACTTGGATAAACTTTCTCAAGTGTTACGGACTGAAAGTTGGCGCACGAATGTTGATGGAAATAGCAGAACCTGGTCTCATCTTCACTGCGATCTTCCACCCCGATGTCGTTCCAATTGTTCATCCATGTTAGTTTTGTATCTGGTTCTTGCTTGTTGCCTCGATTACTTCTTAATCCACCTATTCTGTCTAACTAATCACAATTTAACTTTAGAAGTAGCAACGAATCTCTCACGAAGATGCTACTTCTAACTAATATTTTCTTATAATTGGTGGCACGTGTAGGTTTTTTCAGACTTAAGCAGTCTGCTCGTTTGTTACTCTGTAATAACTCAGCTGTTTTTTTTGACTATGTACTGCAAGGAAATAGCCTCACAGTCTTTTATTAAACCACAAAGCCAAAGTGTACAAAGTTACAATGTTAAGAGAGAGGAGGAGAGAGTAATACTTACAAAAGAAAAGATTAGGGTAAGGAAGCTATCCAAGAGATTAGACTATTCCTATATTTACATTTGATTCTATGAGCTAAAAGAGAACTGTCATGTAAGAAATTTCTCCTCCATGCCCTGAAAGAAGGTGATTCATTCCTAAAGATCTTCCCATTTCTTTGTGTCCAAATATTCCAAGTGGCAGTGAACACTATCTCAGAGAAAAAAGGATGTCCAAAATCCCTCCTAGCATCAGAAGCTATGTCATAAGTGGTCTGGTTTGGTTGAGGATTCCATGAAATACCCAGGTAGTTCCAGATGCGCTGGCTAAAATTGCAAGCGAAGAAGAGGTGGGTTCTGTCCTCATGTGATGCCAAGTGGCATAGAACACAAGTGTCATCCTGGATAATCCAATGCCGCCACTGCATCATGTCTCTAGTGTTTAGGCGATCCATTAAAAGGAGCCACCCAAAAACCTTAAACTTCAGAGTGCAAGAACATTTCCAAATCCGCCTGAATATGGGATCAACCATTGTGTCCGAAAAGCATGACAAGTAATAGATCCTGGACTGGTAGTCCCCAGACTTTGAAGGCCATTTCCAGACATCATTTTGCCCATCTTGAAGATTAACCATAGTAAGCAGCACCTGAAGTTGATTAAACTCCTCAAAGGCCTGTGCAGATAGTGGAGATGGAGATTGTCAGTTGGGTCCGGTAGCTCCAGAATATCCTTGACTGTTAGAGTGTCATCGATCACAAAGGAGTGGAGCCTCGGAAACTGATGTTGCATGCTAACCGTATTGTTGCCAAGTTGCCAACGGTCAAGCCAGAAGATCACCGTATCCCCCGATCGAACTAGTGGAACTGCCAACTTGCAATACTTATCATACAGCTTGAAAACATCTCTCCACCAGAAAGAACCGTAGCTTTGCGTGACTTGGGGGGGCGCAGAGGCATAATAAGTGTCCCAAATAAGAGATACCCATGGTACGTCCATCTTATTGAAGAACTTAAAAAGATGTTTGATGAGCAATGCATCGTTTTGGATGCTCAAGTCCATAACTCCCAAACCACCAAAAGATTTTGGACGACATACCAAGTCCCAAGCCGCCAAAGATTGCCGGGGCATATCCGTGTTCCCTCTCCACAAGCATTGCCGCATAATCCGCTCAATCTGCTTCAAGATACCCTGCGGCAGCGAAAGGGTGCACAAGAAATATATTGGCATGGAGTTAAGGACAGACTGTAATAGTTGGAGACGGCTTCCTTGATTCAAGAGACAAGAGGATGCAGATAATCGTCTCTCAATACGATCCACCAAAGGCAACAGATCATAAATTGTTGGCCGGGAAGTACCCATTGGTAGGCCCAGGTAAGTGAATGGCATGGAACCAACATCACATCCAAGCAAGGCAGCAACACGCGTGCCCTCGTCATCAGTCATATTGATTGGCATCAAAGAGGACTTACTGAAATTCACCTTTAGTCCGGTTGATTTGGCAAAGACTTCAAGCATTTCTTTGAATGCAATAAGCTGGCTATCAATGGCAGGAAGAACGATGAGTGTATCGTCAGCATACTGTACGATCGGATAGTCCATCGATGTAGTTGGGATTGGCAAGGTGAGAATATTCCTGGAGCACATCTCATTTACGACCGATTGAAGTAAGTCCACCACGATCACAAAGAGTAAGGGAGATAGCGGATCACCTTGGCGAACACCTGATCGACAAACAAAGTGATTACCAGGCACTCGATTCAAAAGAACCGAAGAGGAGCCTGTGGACAGAATGCTGTCAATCCAACTTGTCCAACGATCATCAAATCCCTTACATTTCAAAATCCTAAGAATCAGCTCATGCTCAATGGTGTCAAACGCCTTTGTGAAGTCAAGTTTAAGAAGAATGATAGGCCTCTTGGAAGCTTTGCATTGGTGAATGTATTCAAAACACCACGCCAAACAGTCCTGTATGGATCGACACCGGAGAAACGCATATTGGTTGCGGTGGATACATTTCAGAATCACACCCTGGAGACGATTTTCCAAAAGCTTGGTTAAGAACTTTAAACAAGTATTAGTCAAAGATATGGGCCTAAAATCGCCAACATATTCAGGGCTTAGCTTCTTCGGAATGAGGGTGATAAGAGATGTATTGAGACACTCCAAATTACATTTTCCCTCATAGAATTCTTGCACAAGTT